>NC_051452.1:11842011-11858614 GCF_001649575.2 Kryptolebias marmoratus | reverse complement strand
TCTTCAGGTGATAGAAGGCCGACTTTGTGACTGTCTTAATGTGGCTCTGAAGGTTCAGGTCAGAGTCCATCACTACTCCCAGGTTTCGGGCCTGATCACTGGTTTTTAGTTGTAATAACTGGAGCTGCGCATTGATTGTAGTTCGCTCATCTTTAGGTCCAAAGATAATAACTTCAGTTTTGTTTCTGTTCAGCTGGAGAAAGTTTTGGCACATCCACACATTTATCTGTTCTTGCGTACATATAGTTGTGTTTTATGGTAGAGGGAAGTCAAACATATAAAATGAGATTATTAAAATAAGTATTAGCCTACCTTTACACAAAATATACCACATTATGGAATAGGGACTCAAAAAGCACCATTTAGTAGGAATGAAATAGACCTATGTATAGCATGGAGTGCAACATCACTATATGCCTCTGATCAAATGTTTTCATTTTGAGCAGCCTTTCTCCAGCAGTCACTGTGCCAGAGGTTGGAGACACCCCGGACAGGTCACAAGTTCATCGCAGGGCCACATAGAGGCAGAAATGACTATTCACACCTAGGGACAATTTAAAAGTTATCAATTAACCTAACATGTTTTTGGTTTGTGGGAGGAAACCAGAGTACCTGGAGTAAACCCTCATGTGCACAGGGAGAACTTGCAAACTCCACCCAGAAAGGGCCCATGCCAGGATGTGATCCTGCAACCTTCTTACTAGAAGGTGACAGCTCTAACCACTACACCACTGTGCCACCTGCAAATGAATGTATGAATGGAAAGTAAACTTGTAGTAAATGACTCTTTCACCCATAGAAAGTATCGGTAAGGTGATAGTCCTTTTTAAGATGGAGATTTCACCCTTAAATTCTTCTTCAAAGAGATACAATATCAGCAATCTCATAGGTCTGCTGTGTTGAAATAAACCATAAAACGTCTGATATTTCCTTCAACTGGCTGGAACATGTCTAGTGTCCATGTACCACACACACATATGAGTATACTTGACTGAGAGACTTTGGATTGCATAGGTTCAGATAGGAAAGGTCATTGTCATTTATTAATGGTTAGATGGGAGCGTGAAGCTGGGCTACCCACTGTGTCTCTGCATACATCAACTCCACTAAGCAGAAAATTAAAATGGAAATCTAGGCCTTGACAGAGTCAAGGGTCGCATTGACCTGTGCAGTATGATTTAATGATTTATGGCAGCTGATTACGTTGTTGACCTACAGAAACAGTCACTACAATTTTTTCTATAGGTGAACAAATACATGTGGTAGGTGGCAGCTGTTCAAAAATTTTGCCTACAGATTTTTCATTTAAGGACACAATAACCATCAATAGAAGAAAATGTATGTGGGAATTTTGTTTTTTACATTGACTTTCTTTTGGAGTGGTGTTTATGACATTGCATTGAGTACCTTTAACATTTGGTGACAGCCCAATTCAAGATGGCCACCACAACTAATCAACATTAGCATACACAAAACTGGCTATAATTCAGTCAGATTTACATGTAATAAGCTAGAATTTGGTGTGGTAGTAGCTGAGATTTATCCCCAACATATACTCTAAGCGCTACTCACTGCTTAAAAGCTTTAGTAAAAAAATGTAGAGACACTAAAAAGCGTTGTTTTTAACTGTTTAAAGTAGTTTAAATTAGTTAAATAATAGAAATTATGATTTTTTTAGTACTTACTTCTCTGTATTTTTTTTAAATTTCTTGTTAGAACAAATCATAAAACAAATTGTAGTTGGAGTAGATTTCTGACTGCTGCTTTACCATGTATATGTTAGATTCATGCAAAGGTTCATTAAGTGGCTAATGGGGTTTGATTGCAGAGGAAATGAGCTGTGACAAATGACATGTCTTAATGGATGGACAACTTTAGCAACTGAAGGGCAGGCCTGATTTCTCACAGAAAAAAATATTCAGTCACTTTTAAAACTGTCTGAATTACTGAATATAATGTAGTTATTCTGAGACTCTGAACAATAGCTTTCTGCTTCCAACAAGTTGTGATAAAGCAGAACATATTTTCATTATCTGTGTCTTAGAACTATGAACTGACAAGGCAAGGCTTTTGTTAGTTTTGTTTTTTGCAGGGAGGTATGTTGGGGAAAGGGGTTAGTTTAGCAAGAACATACTGTAAGTAATGAAAGGAATGAATCACCCGCTACCTTTCATGCCAGAGTTTCAGACTAAAGTCATCTTATATTGAGAATTTTTTTGTAACATTATGCACAGTTTAATGGAATATTGCAATACCTTACATGAGCTGAAGGACTGTGTCAGCTACTACCACACAAACCTTTAGCACAGTAGTTGTAAAATGCACTACGTTACAGCCATTTCTGTGTTGGCAAAGGCTGATTAGCTCTAGTGACCATCCTGAATTGAGTTGACTCCAAAACTGAATTAGTTGTGGACATATAGCTAATATTTAGTCTCTGAGTTTCATTGAAATCTCTCAACTGGTCCATGATATATGTTGCTAACAGACACAGAGAGCTGACTCCAAGCATAATGCAAAAGTTTTCAACATAGATGTTGTGCCATAAGTTGGTGTTCAGAGTATATGTTGGGGATAAGTCTCAGGTATTGCCACACCAAATTTTAGCTTAATATCTGTGATATTGGTTGAGTTATAGACATTTTTGCGTTTTTTAAAGTCAGTTGGCAGTGTTAAATTTGTGTGTTGGTCAGTGTCAGAGTCAGAGTCCAATTCAGTTGACTCCAAACGTTAATCAGTGTTAGATGTAAATCAACTGATTACCTTTTGGGTGTTTCATTAAAATCTGTTCTCTGGTTCATTAGATATTTTGCAAACAAATGGACACAGGCAAAAACATTTTTGCTTGCCTTTTGCCTTTATGCCATAGGCGATATACATAACTTAAGTAACAATAGTAATAAACAAATGACAAGATATAACAAAAAAGGAAACACTGAATATTAAAAATGAGGAAGGTAAATAGAAAAAACTACAAAAACACTACAGAAAACCTAGGAAAAGTCTGAAAATAACACAACGCCAATGTCAAGCTGGCTCAACACCAAGATATAAGTCTACAAACACAAAAAGAAATGTAGGACACTAGAGTCTAAATACTCAGAATATTTCTAACAGGTTTCCAATATGAAAGAAACTGTTTTTGCCTTAAAACTTGATCAATATCTGTATTATTGTCAGTTCTTTGTTTTTTAACACTGTAACGTATCCAGTATATTTTGAGTAGACGTAACAATAAAGGGTTAGTCTGTTTATTTGTGAAGTAACACTGATTGTATCAGTCTTTTGGAAGTTCAGTAAACCTTTAGACTGACTAGACTTGCTGAAGAGACGGACTGAAACATTCAGTGGCCTGGGTATCATCAGCATAAACACATTCAGTCTTTGCTCAGAACATAGATTCACATAATAACACAAATATTGCTTGGATGAGAAAGCAGCGGCAAATGAAACAAACAGTGTCATGCAAAAATGCAGAGATTAGCTTAAGTAGCATTCTTTCACAAAAGTATGTTGTTTAAGAGAAAAGGTTGTTTTCTACACCTGAAAAACAATTTTAAACTTGTTGGGCTATCCCAGGGGTTGGCAACCCAAAATGTTGAAAGAGCCATATTGGACCAAAAAAACAAAAAACAAATATGTCTGGAGCCGCAAAAAATTAAAAACCTTATATAAGCCTTATAATGAAGGCAACACATGCTGTATGTACACATGCTAATATACCTGCTTCGGAGCAGCTTCTTCGTGGGCGTCGCAAGCTTAGCTCCTGTTTATGGGGCGCCGTTTGTAAATAAGCTTGTGCTCAAAATTCATGCCTAAATTTTGTCCCATTTAGCTTCAAACACTGTTTAAAAATGTAGTGTTGTTTTTCTGATGTTACTTTTTACAAAATTTAGCTAGTTACATGTAATTGTTACAGCTAAATGCTAAATATAAATCTAAATGCTAAATGTTAAATCTAAATATTATATGTTATATCTAAATGTTATATGTTAAATCTAAATCCTAAATGTTATATCTAAATCTAAATGTTGGAACTAAATGTTTAGCTAATATGCAAATTTTTAATGCCTGAAAGAGGAAGTACCAAAATAAAATCTTGACACTAGGCTGAAGTTTGCTGAAATACTTTAGTAAACTAAACATTTTACAGTTAGATATTACGTAATATCGGTGTTTATCTTCCACTCATTGGGAAAGCTAGCGGGAGTTTTTATAACAATGTGCCGGGAGCCAGGCATTCTCTCCCGGTGTACTGAACGTGAAACGCTCGGCCAGCTGACAGCTGGCGAGCGGAGCAGGCATGTCCATGTTGTTTTGACACTTTTGGACATGCCTGCTCCGAGAGGGAAAGTTTACAACACTTCCCCTTTCTGACAATCTGAAGTTCTGTGTGGAAAATCTCCAGCCTGACGTTGACATGACTTTTTTTAGGCTTAACATGAACCAGATCATTGGTTTTCAACATGGCAATAGCACTTCTCTTCAGTGCATTCAGTAAAACAGCATCACATACATGACATGAAACACTTGACACCTTTCAGCAGGTGTGAAAGCTGGTGTAAAACAGGAGCTGTCTGCTTCTTCATGGAGAGTGCTGATGACAGGTATTTACTGACAGATCTGTGTCTGACTTGGCCTACTGATCAGGCAGCAGCTTTGAATCTGTTTTCTTTGACATATACTGACACAAAGCTTACTTTTTAATTTGAAGAACATTTACATCTACACCTGACTCAAAGCAAAGGAAGAATCCTGAGCTACTATCTTGATTTAATATATAAAATATTGAGAATGACTAAGAAATTATGATCCAAGTATAATACATAATGTTTAATGAAAAGGACGGTCATTTTCTTGTCACCCCTGCAGACTTAATTTGCAGATTGTTGAAGATTGCACTGTATAAAACCTGTTTTCACTGTGAAAGCTCTTTCTCTTTCGTCTTTTTAACCTAACTTCATTGCCTCAAATTCTATGGCCAGGAGATAAGCCTCTCGACTTTGCTCTTGCATAAAAGGTGAGGTATAGAGCTAACAATAAAAAAAGCATTGGAGGAAGGTCTGTGTTTTGCAGGAGGTCTGGTTGCTCCCCAGAGAAGCAGACAAGGCAGGTAATCCACAGTCAGATTATTAGGCTCTCTCTCATGTTGCACAGGTGCTGGTGGCTGATATGGCACAAAGTAATAGGCCTCTAAAAGCTCCTATGGAGATGGTGGTCAGGACAGCTTTAGATAACAGCAGCTGTCAGGCAGCATGTCAACAACAAGAAAAGTGCTGCAGCATTTGTCACATCTTGTCCAATATCCCCATTTTTATATTACACCTTAACTGCCAAAAAGTGCTTTCAGAGAACGGCAATGTAAAGTTGTTCAAGGCAAAGTTGTTCAAATAAATATAAACCTGCTTTTGTTTAATTTGCAAACCTGTTTGTGTAGAATGGGTTTAAAAGCCATGTCTACACTGCTCTGGATGCTTTATTAAACAGGTATTTTGTTTCCTTTTACAGATGCAGGCAAATTTGTAATACCCTTTGGTTAAAGAAAGAAAAACCCACAATGGTCACTGAAGAAACTTGAAACTGACAAATGTAAGAAGAAAAGTTCACTGAAAATCGCTGATACTTGGGAGCACATTTTGATAGATTTCATAGTCTTGAGATTTCACTGGACCCTGAACAGATTCAAGACCCTCTGAGTCAAATGCAGCAAAGCAGCCGCAGAACAGAACAGAGCCTCCTCCATGTTCCACTGTAGGTACAGGGTTCTTTTGTTTGGATTTTTGGCTCTGTGAACACAAAGCTGACTTGCTGTTAAAAAGCTCCAGTTTTGTTTCATCTGTCCAAAGGACATTCTCCCAGAAGCTCTGTGACTTTTCAGTGTGGATTTTGGCAAATTCTAGTTTTGCATTTTTATGATTTGGTGTCCTCCTCAGTCATCTTTTTTGGCTCCGCTTTGGCTCAAAGAGACCAATTGTGTGATCTGACACTGATGACCCTTGACCTTAGGGTTCACCTCTAATCTCTTTGGAAGTTGTTCTGGACTCTTTGGTTACCATTCATATCATCTATCTTTTCAATTTATCATAATTTTCTTTTAGTGGCCACATCCAGGGAGGTTGTCTCCAGTCCTGTGGACCTTAACCGTCTGAATAATCTGTGCAGCTGTAGTCACAGGAACATCCAGGTGCTTGGAGATGGTCTTATAGACTTTACCTTTAACATGATATCCATCATTTTTTTTCTAATCTCCTGAGACAACTCTGTCTTCAGCTTTCTGTAGTCCATGTTCAGTGTGGTACACACCATGATACCAAACAGCCCTGGGACTACTTTTCACCCTTTAAACAGGCAGACTGACTGATTACAGGACTGAAGACACCCGTGATGCTGAATACAGAACACATCTTAATTCAACATGTCCTTGTTGTGAAATTATTTTTTAATTAATTATGTATTTTCTAGGGGTACAATCTTTTTTGTCAAGGCCAGTTTGATTAGTTTGTTTTTTTAAATAATTGTTGAACTAAAATCCTGAAGTGATATCTGAATTTCACTAATTATATTATTGTATTTTTTTATGTACATTTGTCAGTTTATAGTTATTTCTATATGTTTCTACATGTTCCCATCATACAGAAAACTAGAAAATTTCTAAAGAAATTTTTAAGAGTGCCAATGCAGCTACTACCCAAAGTTCCAAAATCAACTTTTTAGTAATCTAGTAAGTTCTGTAAGCTGCTGCCTTCTTCAGGGGTTGCCACAGTGAACAAACTCACATGAGCAATTTGACAGTTGTTTTAAGCTGGATGCACTTCCTACTGCAGCCTGGGCTCAAACCTGCACCCTCAGTGTTACAAGACTGCAGCACTGACCACCGAGCCACCGCATCCCACAATTTTACAAAAATATAAAGTAAGAAAAAGAAAGACACCTACATTTTCACGTATGAACTGTCTAAAAAGTGTAAAAAGCTCAAAATAGGCTCATTAGAGCCTACTGGAGTCACAGATGGAAGTACTGTAAACTGATCTAATATTTTAGTCAGCTTACATAATGTTCACTGTTGTTCAGTTGATCCCGGGGCCTGTGGTAAAAAGCTAATTTATTGGCTTATCTATGGAAAGTAGTTTTTTTTCTCTATACTTTTCAAGGTAAGTGAAAAATAAAAAGTCAACAGTGTTTATAATTAGGACTTTGTTTCTTGTCTCTCCCCGAGTGTGTGTTTATCTGGGCTTCTTTCAAGTTTCAAGTTTGTGATTGATCCTTCATTCTAACACTTACTGTTGTATGATATTGTGCATAGTCATTTACAAGGTTTGACAAACACAACTAAAATTTTGCCTATTCTCAACATAACATTATTTTTGTTTAAAATCTGACATAAAAGCCAGCGGGTAATTTTTAATTTCTAATTTCTGTTTTAAAAATACCTACTAATAACTCATTAATGTTTTCTTTTGTACTTTTTTCCCTCCGCCACCTGCATATCAATTCAACAATTGGGCCTCCCTGCTTTAACCAATATTTGAATATTTAATAGAATTTTTTTATACATTTGTTTTAAAGCAAAATACCTTAGAAGCAAAAACAGACAGATGGTTGACTGTGATAATATTTTATTGCAACTGTAGCTCATTCACTTGACCTAATTTCTACATTTCTGTATTTACATGCTTTGCATTGTGAGCTCATGCACTATGACTCACAGTGGAGAGGAGAGGAGAGGAGCAGCAGGAATAAAGTGTTTGAGATCACCAACAAAGGTAGGATCCCATTGGTTGGTGAGGGTCGTGAGGAACTACAGATGGTCATTATTTCCTATTCAACCCTTTTAATCAGTGCTACAGAAGTCAAGAAAACTTACAAATAAAAGTTAATTCTGTACAGGTGGACTCACTATTTAAAATGTACATAAACTGTGCAAACACATCCAGCTCACATTTCCAGAAAACAAACAGTTCAAGCCAGAAAGGCTGAGAGACTAACAAGTTAAAGGACATATTTTTATTCATAAAAATGAGAGAATAGAAATAATTAGAAGAAAAGATTCAAAGTGACGTGTTGCATCAGTTTGGATTCAGTGGTGTAATAATGACTTTCTAAGATTACAAAGATGTTTGAAAATTAGAATTTAAAGTAAAAGCATTTTAAAACGTTAATAATAAAATCTATACATGTTGAACCAGGAAATATAAGATGTGTTACCATTGATGAAATTATCATACATAAATGGAGGATTGCAGAACATTTGTAGAAGCAGAATATAGTTCCTAAAAAATCTCAGGGAAAAAAATATATAATTAAACATTTTAAAGATATGACAGATGCTGACATCATCTTTGGTGAGTTTTTACAGGTATAAAATGACTGTTATGAGTAACAACACGTTGCCTTCCACCTCCCAGCCCTCTCTTAGGTACACCACTGGTAGAAAACACAATTTGATTATTTTAGCTGTTTAATGAATTATATCTGAAGTGGTTCTAGAAGAAAACAAATTCTGTATCTGAAAGTCTTTGTGTTCTTAAATCAAAGCTCAGCTAAAAAAAAGTATGTAACAAACATTTAAAGCTCTTGTACTTTGTAGGAATGGAGTAGGAATTCCTTCTTTTTTGAGCTAACATTTGGTGTTTTAGTAGCTGAGGCTGATCCACAACTAATCTGATATTGACTTCAACATATTATTAGACATAAACTTACACAGGACCATGGAATACTCAAACACGACTATCAACAGGAGTGGATCTTAAAGTTGGGGTGGGGACCCCACTGTAGGTCACAAAAGTTGGGGGAAAAAATCTCCAGAAATCAAATACGATTAAAAAAAAATCCCACAAGCAGATTTTAAACGTAATTGTTAGAAAAGATGCAAACAATAGTCAGAAATGGAAAAAAAGGTATAACATCAATTAAAGCTATTCGTGTTATGCTCTTATTTATTTACTTTTTTGATTTTTAGCAATGTTTGTGTAATTTATCCAAGGATATTCGGGGTCGCAAGTATTTGTCAATGTTATTTTGGGGTTCAGAAGATATAAACTTTGGGAATCACTGATCTTTAAAGTGGTAATATCTCTAACAAATGTAATATGTAGTTAAATATAAATAGTTTTTAAAACATGTTAAACCTAGCAGCGTGAACTATGATTTTATCTGTCTAGAAAGATGCTATACTCATTTTTGTGACCATTGTTAAACAATGAACCACCAAAGCCTTGTCATGCAAACTTAGGTAAATTTCTAAGGCTGGTCTTTATTTGGTAAGTTAAAAACACCTGACTGAACTCGGATATGTTATTAAACAGGCAGCAAAGCAGCTAAAACGGTTCTAAACTGCAGAATGAGTTTCTCAGTTACTACAATGACCATTTGAACTGGGCATGATAACAAATCTGTAGAAAAAACAGCAAATAAAATTGGTCTAATTACACATGTAAAATGATTCTTTTAACTAACATTGTGTCCATTTCTACCTTATTCTTACATTTGCTTATTTAATAATATTGCACAGCAGAGCAAATAATGTAATGGTTATTTAGAGGAAGTAGGACGATGTTGTAAAAAATATGGTGCAATCCATAGGTTTGTAAATTTGCTGCTTCTATCTTCCATGAAATACAAAGCTCAGCCCATGACAATCAAAGGGGAAAATATTATTTCTCTGAAAGGAGAACCAACAATTTTTCAGTTATCCAAACCACCAGGACAACTTGTAAGTCAGGTGTTGAGTGAAAACTGGTCCTGTTCTATAGGCTTTTTCACCC
Source organism: Kryptolebias marmoratus (assembly GCF_001649575.2). Classification (NCBI taxonomy): domain Eukaryota; kingdom Metazoa; phylum Chordata; class Actinopteri; order Cyprinodontiformes; family Rivulidae; genus Kryptolebias; species Kryptolebias marmoratus. The sequence continues at coordinate 11,848,850 of NC_051452.1, read as the reverse complement.
AGGCACCAAGCCCGGCTTTGTGAAAGGCTTTGAAGAGGGTCTGCTTGGCAGAATGGTACTCCACTGCTGCCTGCTTGGCCTCGTGGTAGATGCTGGGCTGCACCATTTGGATTCGCAAGGTGGAGGACAACTACAGGACATGGACAGGAGAATTCATTTAGAGAACATTTTCTGTGATTCTGTGTGAAATATAACCTGCTTGAATGAAAAGGGTGAGGTGGAATGCACTGTCTAATCTTTTTATGTTTGTTAAAAACTATTTTGTACAACCCCAATTCTAAAATAGATTGGATGTTGTGTAATATGTAAAATAAATAAATAAATTTAAAAAAAAAATTAAAAAGCAAAACCCATAAACCCATATTTTGTTCACAGTCGAACACACTTAACATACCAAATGTTTAAACAAAGAAACCGTAATTTTTAAACAAATAAATAGGTAATTTTGAATTTGATGACAGCAGCACATCTCAAAGAAGTTGCTCCAGAGCCATGTTTTCCACTGTGAAGCATTCCTTTTCTTTTAACAACAGTCTGTAAATGTCTACAAACTGAGGAGACCAGTTAGGTTTTTGAGGGGAATGTTGCCCCATTCTTGCCTGATGTAGGATTCTACCTGTTCAACAGTCCTGGGGCTTCTTTGACAGACATTTTGATTCATGATGTGTCAAATGGTTTCAATAGGTTAGCGGTCTGGACTGCAGACAGGACAGTTCAGCACCCAGACTCTTCTTTTATGAAGCCATGCTGTTGTAATGAATGCAGTGTGTGCTTTAGCATTGTCTTGTTGAAATGGGCAAGGCCTTCCCTGAAAAAGACAATGTCTGGATGGGAGCATATTTTGTTCTAAAACCTGTATACTTTTCTGCATTGATAGGGCCTTTCCAGATGTGTAAAATGCCTATGTCACAGACATTATTGCACCCCCATACAGGCTGGATGGTCCCATTCCTCATTAGTATGGAAGGATGTGGTTTCTGTGGTTTCCAAAAAGAATTTCAAATTTCATTTCATCTGACCACAGAACAGTTTTCAAGTTTGCCTCAGTCCACTTTAAATGAGCTTTGGTCCAGAGAATACAGTAGAGTTTCTAGATGGTGTTCTCATGTGGCTTCTTCTTTACATGACAGAGCTTTAAGCAGCATTAGTGGATGGTACAGTGAACTGTGTTTACAGACAATGATCTGTGGAAGTGTTCCTGAGTCCATGCAGTGATGTCCAGAACAGAATCAGATCTGTTTTTAATACAGTGGCTCTTGAGAGCCCCAAGATCACCAACATCCAATATTGACTTTCTTCAACTATTTCCCTGTATTTTACATCATCCATGATTTCACCATTTTGGACAGAAAGCCCCAGGTCTTGTTAATGAAAAAACATCCTGACAGCTTGATGCAACTAGCACTATAATTCAAGTGTAGATGGCACTCAAGGAGATGAGTGTCAGGATTTGGGGGTTATTGTTGTTCTTCATGTTTAAGTTTTGTTTGAGTTTGGGTTTATTTGTGTCTTGTATTTTGTTGTTTGGTTACCTTTATGTTTAGTCTGGGTTTAGTTCTGTCTTTGTTTAATGTCATCATTCACTTCTCCTCAGTTAGTCTCTTGTTTTCCTGCCACGCCCATCTTCACCTGATCCTAGTTGTAATCACTCACCTGTGCCCACTTCCCCTAATTACCCTCTGTTTTAAAACCTGGTCATTTTCTCCACTCACTGCTGGTTCATTGTTGCTTTTCTGCGCAGTCTCGTTGGTTTCGTGTCTTGCCTCATGTTTTGCCCCTGTTTGGATTTTTGTTATGTTTAGTTTTTCTGAAGAGGAGTCTGTGCTCTGGGTTCATCACCTTCTCCACCACACGTGACAATGAGAGGTTTAAATTATTTTCATCATGGTCAAAAAGTTAATTCGATTTAGTTTATTAAACCAGAGTACCCTTTTTCTTTGGTGAATTTTGATCCAGATTCTTCCTCTCCCTCTTTTCCTTTAGCTGACAACATTGAATATTTTAGAAGTATGGTTCTTTGGAAAAAGTTATGATCAGTTAATATCTTATAGTTTTATTCTTTGAACAAGTTCAGTTTAGAGGAGTAGAGTTAAATTCTAATCTCATTGATGATTTAAAAGTGAGTCAGAGTGAGGCTAAGACAAAAGTAGTTTGGTGCTAGTGATAGGCATTTAAAGCAGAAACACTTCAAATTTGTCTGGTAATTGTTTTAATCTTTTTTTCTGTAAATTTGACTGTTCATTTTGCAGCTGAAAAACCCTTGAATGATACAGAGGTTTCATGTATAGAAACATATTGCTGCTAATTCTGCTAGCAGGGGATCTTTAGATTCTGTTCAGTGGATCAATGTGGAGTCATATGCCTGTATTCTGGCAGTAAAGCTAATCTTATCCACGACCATAATTTCCATTTGCTAGATGAAATACAACAGCAGAAAGATGCTAGGGACGCTCAGAGTTGTTTCTCTTTTTTTTTTATTTGGTGGGGAGGGGGTGGTTGGTATGTGTTGTGTCAAAATAAGCACCCAGACTAAAAAAGCAGTGTTTAGGAAACTACTTTGCATGTCACTACCAGGTGTCAGTATAACAAAAAAGGGGATGGTTACGTTAATTCTTTAGATTTGCCCATTTTAACTAGACTTTGAATATTCTAAAATCACTGCCCACTGCCCTTGATTGCCTAGTTGATGAGCCATACAATGAAGATCTGGGAGAGAGTTGTGGAAGCTAGACTTGGACAAGAGGTGACTATTTGTGAGAAGCAGTGTGGTTTTATGCCACAAAAGAGTCATCTTTGCTTTAAGGATGCTGATGGACAAGAACAGAGAGGGTAAAAAAAATTCATTGTGCTTTTGTGGATTTAGAAAAAGCATACGACATGGGTGTCGAGAGAGGAGCTGTGGTTTTGCATGAGGAAATCTGGAGTGGCAGTGAAGTATGTTAGCCTGGTAGAGGACATGTATGAGGAGAGCAGGACAGTGGTGAGGTGTGCTGTAGGAGTGACAGATAGCTTCAATGTGGAGGTGGGAGTGAATCAAGAATTGGCTCTGAGCCCCGTCTTGTTTGCTCTGTTGATGGACAGACTAACAGATGAGGTCAGGCAGGAATCCTCATGGACTATGATGTTTGCAGATGACATTGTGATCAGTGGTGAGAACAGGAAACAGGTGGAAGAGAACCAGGAGAGGTGGAGGTATGCACTTGAAAGACGAGGGATGAAAGTCAGCCGTAGCAAGACAGAGTACTTGTGTGTGAATGAGAGGGAGGCAGGTGAAACAGTGAGGCTACAAGGAGCAGAGGTCACAAAGGTGCTGGACTTCAAGTACTTAGACTTGACTGTCCAGGAAAAGAGTAAGTGTGGTAAAGAGGTGAAGAAGAGAGTCCAGGCAGGAGGGAAAGGATGGAGAAAAGTTTCAGCAGCAATTTGTGACAAAAGGGTGGCAGAAGGGTGGCAGCAAAAGTCAAAGTAAGCTATGTTGTATGGTTTGGAGATAGTGGGACTGACAAAGAAATGGGAGACAGAACTGGAAGTGGCAAAGCTGAAGATGTTGAGGTTCCTTTTGGGAGTGACAAGGATGGAAAGGATTAGGAAGAGGTTATCAGAGGTACAGCACAGGTTGAACGACTTTGAGATAACGTTACAGAGGCCAGACTGAGATGGTTTAGACATGTGCAGAGAAGGGACAGTGGGTATACTGGTATAAGGATGTCCGAGATGCAGCTGCCAGGAAAAAGACTTACCGGTAGGCCATAGAGGAGATATGTGGATGCAGTTAGAGAGAACATGGAGGTAGTTGGAGTGAGGACAGAGGATGCAGAAGACAGAGTTAGATGGAGGAGAATGACTCGCTGTGGCGACCCCCGAAAAGGGAACAGCCAAAAGAACTGCTCATCCCTAATTGCCACCATCTTAAAACAACTCAAACAATTCAAAATTTCATTGTGGTTCATGCCAACACTGTTTAAACACTAAGGTAAAAACCTTTACATCCGTGTCAGTTTTTCAATAAATTTTTATTTTAGCAGAAATAACTATTTTAAACAGCTATAACTCCTTCCCTTCTCTTTGTAAGACGATCTTCATTTTAGCAGCCATTATGCTACCTTTTTAAAAATTGCTAGGCCTATGTTCTTGGCTGATGTTTTCTCCTCTTGTTCTTTGGAACTTTAAACATTTTGCCAAGCAAAATGTTCCTTTATCTCCTGCAATATTTTGAATAAATAAATGTTCTGGTAAATGAAAGTTGTTGTATTTTACAATTAGAACCAGTATGTTTCTTCACAGGTCAGAACAATATGTTAGCAGCATGTTACCTTGCAGTGCAGGCGCATCCAGCAGCTGTAAAGTGCATGCTTGCAGAGCCTAGAAGGTCGACCTAGATCATCTTTCCCCGTAGTGGCATTAATGACTTCTAAACCAAGGTCTCCAACCGTCCAGTTTACACTAAAATTCGGTGCCTTTCCTGGCTGACGGGCCTCTGTGTTACTTATTCCTGTAGAAGACCAAAGTTTATTTCATAGTTAGGATTTTTTTTACATAGTTAATGTTTTTAATGAGATTTTTTTAAACAAAGTTTATAGCATGAAGCAAAAATGTTCCCTAAACTTAACAACAGAAAAACCTTTTTTCTGAAATCTTTGCAACTCCAGTTCTGACAAAGTTGAGATGTTGTGTAAAATGTAAATAAAAACAGAATGAAATGACTTGGATATCTCATAAACCAATATTTTGGTCACAGTGGAACCTAGTAAACATCAAATATTTAAACTGAGAAACCATTCTGTTTTTTAGGGGAAAAAATGTAATTTTGAAGTTGATGGCAGCAACACACATCAAAAAAGTTGTGATGGGAACAAAAGTCTGTAAGAGGCAGTGGTACGAATAATAAACAGCTGGAGGAGTATTTTGTAACTAATTAGGTTAACTGGGGCCCTCGAGGGCCACTGCATTAAAAACAGATCATCACTGCATGGACTCAGGAAAACTTCCATAAATCATTGACTGTATACACAGTTCACTCTACCATCCATAAATGCTGCTTAAAGCTCTATCAGGGAAAGAAGGAGCCACATGAGAACATCATCTAGAAACTCTGCCATGTTCTCTGGACCGAAGCTCATTTAAAGTGGACTGAAGCAAAGTGGAAAACCCTTCTGTTATGAGACAGATTGAAATCTGAAAATCTTTTTGGAAACCACAGACAGCATTTCTTTCTGCAGAAAAGTATATGCAGGTTTTAGAACAACATACGCTCTAATCCAGATGTCTTTTTCAGGGAAGGCCTTGCATATTTTAGCAAGACAATGCTAAACCTCAACATGTATTCATTACAACAGCATGGCTTAATAAAAGAAGAGTCTGGATGCTTAAATTACTTGTCTGCAGTCCAGACCTCTCACTAATTGAAAACATTTGATGCATCATGAAACAAAAACTCCAGCAAAGACCCAGGTAGAATCCTACATGAGACAGAATGTGGTAACATTCCCCTCAAAAACCCAACTGGTCTCCTTAGTTTGTAGACATTTAGAGACTGTTGTTAAAAGAAGAGGAACACTTCACAGTGGAGAATGGGTCCTTTGTAAACTTTTTTGATATGTATTGCTGTCACAAAGTTCAAAATTACAATTTCTTTCCCTAAAATGATACAATTTCCTAGTTTAAATATTTGATAACTTTACTATGTTCCATTGTGAATAAAAAAAGTTTATGAGATTTGGAAATAATTACATTTTGTTTTTATTAACACTTTACACAGCATCTCAGCCCATGCAGAACTGAAGTTGTAATACTATTTGTAATTTTGCCAATGGAAAACAACTGACAGATAAAAGGAGTAGTCATTTTTAAAAACCATACTGCCTCTCACCACTGAGCAGTGGTCGGTTAAGGCTAAAGGACTGAGGTAGAACCTCGATCTCTGTGATCCTCTGGTACATAGCTCTGGAGAGGTGATCGGCATGGTACAGGCTACCCAGGATGATGCTGGAGAAGTAAATGGGTTCAGTGAAGTAGCTCATCAGAGAGCCTTGGAATCCAACCACATTCCACCTGTTTGAAAAAAGAGACAAATACACAAAAGAAGTTGAAATAAGCACAAAATTCACTTGATTATACAAATTGGATTTTGTCTAAGAGGAGTTGTAAGCTGTAAGAAATCTCCTGGTGACTAATCAAGAAGCCTAATCAGAGCTCCTGTGGCCTGATGACATCTGAAAAGTGCAGTTAACAGCAGAGGCACAAGTAGATAGATTGCTAAAAAGACGCTGAGTCTCTACATGCTCACATAATCATCAGGATCCCTGCTGGTCTGCTAAAGACTCCTTTCAATAACTCCGGGAGGTCTGCAGAGTTCATTATTTAACAGATAGCGTGTACTAGAGTTACACTAATTATTGTACATCATGTTATTTGGTGTCCCCTTTATTACATGTTGTGCTGTCCTCGCCTTGAGTTTCTGATTTTTTCAGCCGCTAGACAGCCAGACAACGACGCTCCAATAACCAAACTTCTGTCTTTTTACTTGTTTATTGAAGAGTGGCCTCTGACCACTGCCATCGCTTTGACCATCGTAAACTGCAACATACAAGGCTTAGTATTAGCTAACGAACATTGCAAATTAGCCATTCTTGCTGCAAGCTAAGATAAAAAAAACATTTCCTAAATGACTTCACCATACAAATTATTTACACAACCGTCACATAAAACAAAGAGACAGTTATTATTTTCACCATTAAGCAATACTTACGAACAAATCTTGTCTGAAACACAACAAATAAAGCTATAATCAGCTATTCCACGAGCTGTTCGGTGTTGCGTTCCGCCATCTTGGATCTAAT
>NC_051452.1:11788879-11831030 GCF_001649575.2 Kryptolebias marmoratus | reverse complement strand
TTTTTTTTTTTTTTTTCTCTTTACCGTCACTAAACAACGTAACAAAAATATCCACCAGGGGGTGTTTTGGTGCGGTTTTCAAAAACTTGCTGGTCCTGCTCAATTTACAAGAGGCAGCACACATGTCATTATATACCTTATGAAGGCTATTGAAAATACACATTTAGAGAAAGCTGTATAGTTTTGGAAAAATAAAGTACACACTCTTTCAATTCTAGGATTTTATGTATCATGAGTATACATATGTGTTAACACAATAACAAAGTGAAAAGATATCAGCAATAACCTTAGAAAAGCAACTGTTGCTGTGTATCAATCTATGAAGGGTTAAAGTTGCATTATTATTATTATTATTATTAAAGTTAATTTCCAAATTATTTGGAGGCCACCGTTTTCCAGATAGAAGGATTATTCACAAGTGGAAAACATTTAAGGCACCTGTCAATCTTCCCAGGGGTGGATGTTCCAGCAAATTCATCCCAAAGGTCAGACTATGCAATGTTCAGAGAAATGACAATAAACCAAGAGTTCAATGTCAGACTTTACAGGCCTCAGTTATCAGGTTAAAAGTTAAAGTTCATGACAAGACAATTAGAGAAAGACTGAACAAGTACGATTTGTTTGGAAGTAGAAAATCTCCTCTATTTGTACATAGCAGCAGAACTTAAGCAAAGAACACACAATATGATTTTTTGCCAAATTTTCCCATTATTCCAAGTTGGGCAAAGTCCACAGCAGTCTGCACTAGTTGGGTACAGTCCGTAATGCTAGCTGGCACAAAAATATGTCTGTGTGTGAGGGGAAAAGACCCGACGACTTCAGTCGCAGTCAAACTTGTTTAAGTTTCTGGAGCCAAATGTGGATGCAATCAGGTAGTTGGAACTGATCACCCATCCAACTGTAAACACGTTGCTAACAACCAATGAAAAAGTGACGATGGGACACAGGAAATAGTATCAGAAGTGCAGATAGCTGTGCAGATAACAGCAGCTGTGGACTGTCAGCCATGTTTGTTTATTCTTTAAACTGTTGCCCTCACAAGAGTTTTCTGCATTCAGGTAGTTTTGACATTATTTGATTAGTTGGTTTGAAAAATTATGTAGTCTGTGATTCCTCATCAGGCACAATTGTTAGGTGTGTAATCCCCAGTCTTTCATTTGTGACATAAAAACCTCCTGAAATCAGTCTGTTAGTGTGTACTCCAAGTCTTTTTAAAATCTGTAAAGTCTAAAATTTGTGCAGTGAGTACCTAGTTTTGGGTTTGTAAAGTTTCATCTAAATCAACCACAAGACTTCAGGAACGATGTCCTTTGAACAGATGAGACCAAAGTAGTTTACACAAAGCTGTTTACCCATAATGCACAGCAACAAACACAGCATATCAGCACAAACACCTCAAACTAACTGTCAGCATGGTGGTGGAGAAGTGATGATTTGGGCTTGTTTTGGGCACCATGAAGTCAGTGAGTCGACTATGAACTTCTCGGTAGACCAAAGTTATCTAGAGTCAAAGCTACTTGCTAATGATGAGTTAATTAGTACATTAATAATACATTTTAGAAACTTTTGCAACAACATTAATTTCAAAATGCACGAACAGCTGAACACAGACCTTGCAATCTTGTCACTACATGACATGGTGAGCAGCCTCTCACCCTGAAGAACCCCGTCCCATGTCTGAATAGTGTTACTAGAGCGCACAGGTATGGTTCCTTCACCGGACTCGATTTTAGTACGCAGCTGTCCCCGGGCCTTTCTGTTTGGGTGTCTGTCCCCTTGATCTGACAGATTTGAAGACAGACATTGTGAGAATGCAATGACAAATACTAGATCTAATAAAAAAACGTCTTGTTTAAGATATTGTTTTCCTAAATCCTGCTGCATCTCCTCCTCTCTTCTTCACTCACCTTCCACTCCAGCTTCATGAGGTGAAAAGATGCGGGCATCTCCACAGGGGGAGGTGCTGATGTATAAGTGAAACTGGACATTTTCCTTCAGTTTGTAGCCATTTTTGTTGTCACACTTGGTAAAGATGGATTTCTGATGCTCATCTTCATTGTTACTAAGGATTGAAGTGCAAGTAAACAGTTGGAAGGTTGTTCAATATTAGCTAGAAGACACTTTTCATGAAAACGTCTTCTGTTTGAGAAAGTCTGTGAGAGCAGATCTAAGGTGAGCATATTCCTGACAGATGTATGGAATATGTTACATGTTAAAGCAGTTAAGAGTTTCACCTGAGGAAGTGCTCGAGCTGGGAGTACAGGAACCTGATGAGAGAGCGGCGAGCCACAATCTCAGCATGGCAGTCATTGAGAGCCAAACCTTGATCGCTCATATATTCACCATTGATGCACTTCGTCCCTGTGGATACACAAATGACCTTAGCCTCTTTCACATCAGTACCTGCAAGAGGAAGAATAGACAAATTAGATGCTAATTTAGTGTCTAAACATGCATATTGACACGATTTCAGGTGTTGCCAAACGTGAGTACCCAGGAGGCAGACAACACGGGAGACAAGTTGAAAAAAATAATAAGATTTATTTTGTGCCAGGAAGGTAAGGGGAACAGGATCTGAAAAGGAGGGCAGAATGATTAGTCCTTTGAGCTGCTTGAGGTTCAGAGACGGAGCTAGCTATAGATGTAGCATGGAGGCCTACGACAGATGGTAGGGTGCGAGCTCGGAGGTACGGTTCCAGGAATCCCAAGTGAGTATTTACAAGGTGCAGGTAAGTAGTTTGCAAGAGGAGATTGGTTGTGGTTTCCAGTTCCCGTCGGTGGATATTTACACAAATCTGGTGGTGGTTTGTGGATGACAGGCAGGCCTCTGTGTTGAGCCAGCAGGTAGGCCTCAGAGAAGAAACACGGAATCTTCGGATCTTCAGCAGATTAACCGGATCAGGTAAGTAGTGGCAAGGCTTCCAGGTAAGTAGTTCTCGGGTGGCAAGGTGGTGAGCAGAGACAGGATTACTGGTAAGTAAACAGAAGACCGGCACAGGTAAGTAACTTCCAGAAGCTCTTAACTTGGTTTTCTGGCTGAGAGCGTTTACCCAAGGCACTCGATGCTTCAGCAAAGAATTGCTCTCGGTGACTGCATTAAGAACCCTGGGACTGGATGATGAGAACCTGCTGCAGCTGTGAGTAATTAGAAGGTCGGCCCATGAGACGATCCGAGGGAGCAGAAACAGGTAACAATGGCAGATTGCCACACATATAAATAGAAATGTTCTTTGAATTGTATCCACTGTTCATTTATACCAGTATCCCACTGGGCTGGGACTGTTGAAGACTAGTTGGTGATTCAAAATTGCAAGAAAATGGGCCCCAAATGTCTGTGTATAAAAACTATGAAGATGATAAACAATAATTGTGGACAAAAAAATAATGTGCAAGGCTTTGAATACATTTTAGCAAGCCATGCACATGAAAAAAGCCCTGATTTTCAAAAACTGGCAAACTTGGTTGCAAACACTCAAAATTCATTGAGACTACAACAGAAAATTTGCTGTTTTCTTGCAATTTACTTGCAACTTTTGGTCACCAACTAATCTAACAGCCCAGTGAGATACAACCCTAACTGAACAGCAAATTGACCTTAGAAAACACAAAAACGACTATAACTCAGACAATTATATATATATTGTGATAAAGTTTGGTGTGGTAATATCTGATGGTCATTCACAACATATACTTTGGGTCCTAACTTGCATGTGATCTTTGGTTAAACTTTGGTAAGCAAGGCGACAGGCAATAAGCATTCCTTCAAGAAATCTAGCTCAATTTATTTTATGGAATTGTTGCTACTGAGTGTTAAAAGTCACCATACTGCTGACATATCTTTTGTTTACTTGCAGAGAACCAAAACGGTTTTCATTTTGTTTTGTCAAGTAGAAATGGACTGAAACATATTTTGTACAGTTTACAGTGTAGTGTGGTGTAACGCCATGTCTGGATCAGTATCCGTCTTATCATCAGAAAAGAATTTGTTTCACTTTAACCAAAAACAGATCTACTTCAGGATCTGGGTCAACTACAAACAATCAGCTTGTCTAAGGGTCAGTTCAGACACACTGGCCAAAGCTAATGTTTAGGAAACGAGACCAGAAGCTTTCCTGATAAGCAGCTGTGATAACCAAGAAGGTCCACATTGAGCTACCATCAAGGTTCCTCATTCATCCTACGGAGTTCCACCCAGGTGTGCCAAGGCCAACCTTCACTACTGGACCCCACATGGACTACATTAAATAGTGGAGAGTTCTTTTCAAACAGTGTGATTACTTTATTTATTTGCTATGTAGCAGTGGTTTGTATCCTTAATTACATAATTTTATGATTATTCTGGGGTTGCTAACAAACAGACACCTTAGTTTGACAATACTTTTTTTTTGGCTTTCATCTTCTCTCATCCCATTCCAGTGGTTTAAACAGTGTAATTACTTCAGATTTGCTATCTGAACATCATTTCTACGGTACATCACCCTTATTGCCATAAAGTTCCTATGATTATTTATCCATAGCTCATTTGATGACTTGTTTTTATGTAAATATATAGATCTAAAAATGTCATTCAAGTTTTTCCATGTGAAATTCAGGGTCCTCAACTAGCTTTAGAACCCTGAGGGGGACAAGCATAACCAGAGCTACAGCTAAAGTCTGAGCTAACCTAACTTCCAATATTATCATTGTCTATGTGTGTGTGTTAAAAGACCATACTTCTTGTGGATTCATTATACTACGGCATATAAAACAAACCACATTAATGCAGGTTGATGTCAGCTTTGCATTTTAAAAAGGTGAAATTAAAAAGAAATTAAAAATGTATAAGAAGAAAAGCATTAAATCAGGCAGGTAGAAATGACCTGTATACCCAGTATTTGTGCACAGGTGAAAGGAAAACAAATAAGCTCACAGTTGTAAATCTTTGCACAATCCAAATAAAACCAACTAAAATGCACAACAATATTTAAGAATGAAGTGTAGATTCTAACAAAAGAGTTCATCTAAAGAGTTCATCTTCAAAAAAAAAGGTAAATAAAACAAACTGGGGGAGGAGTGTTTGGATGATACCTGAAGAAAACAAATACCTGTTGTCATGACGACTCCTGACAAGACTTTCCGCCGAGCGTGTGGAGACGTGAATTTATCTGTCAGTTCGCTAAACTTGTCAATCACCAAATGAGAAACAGCATCTGCCAAGACCTGAACAAAATGGAGAAATAGTGTTAAATGAAATAAAAACCTAAAAACAAACACAGCTAAAAGAAAGCTATGCCGCAATGTATTGATTTTATTGCAAAAGACAAAATTTGAACAATCATAAAAATTACAAATAATTATATGAATGCAGCTACTAATCAAAATTTCAGCATCCATCAACATTCTTCTCTAACCAAATAGTAAATTGGGACTTCCCATTGTAATAATTTAAGATGACAAAATGCTGACATTTTGATGAGAAGAGTAAAGAATGTCAGGATCAAAACATATTAAAGCTGCTGGTAGTGGAACATTAGGCTCACCAAGGTAACCACAAACCAATGTCTCTCACCCCCTGATAGCAAACTCAATAACGGAGGTAAACAGAAATGTAGTGTAGAAAGTAAGCCTCAAACAGTTACTGTAAAAAAACTATAGGTCTTACTGGAAAACCTTAAGCATCAAGAGTGTCTAGTCGTCACACATGGCATGTTATGTGTCATTGGTGTCTTATGTAGGAGATCTGACAAGTTAAAAAGACACTTCACTTCCAGTCTTGAAGAAAACATTCTGAGCTCAGATACATTGAGAGTTTGGATGAGCGCTCTGCATTCTGGGGGGATTTAAGAGAAAAACATATGTCCTATAGAACAATATAGACACACTGATTAAAAGAAAATAAAAGTATCTTCGTTTTGAAATAAAAATTGTCCAGGAAATGTAAGGTTTGTGAGAATAAGAAGAGTTGGCAACATTTTTGGAAAGTCTAGACAGGTCATAAGTTAAAGTGGGTCATATTATACCTCATTAAGTTGAAGATTCTGTTGTAAAATTCATATAAATCCTAAAATTGTGTAACTCTGATTGTGTAAGAACCATAGAAGATCTGAAAATTCCAGTTCAGTCGTGTGAAGTCCATCTTTCTGTGACCCATTCAAGCTTTGAATGATGTATCTACTGTGAAGTATGCCTGAGCTACAGAACTCCAAAAAGGGCTGGGTTTTCTTCCTAGTTTAACCAAAATCCCATTGTTGTGTATGGGAAGATTTAGTCTACACCACACCATGTACTGCTACTAAAAGTCATAGCACACTATTCCAGAAAAAGAGCTGACCGCGGCTGAATATGTGTGCATTTGTCTGTATAGATAGCAAAATATCTCAAAAACCAGTGAAATGTTTTTATTAAAACTCTGACAAAGTAATAAATGGATGAACATCTTCAACTGGTTAACCTTTGGGGTCAATCTTATTCAAGATGGCTGTCATAGCTAAGCAATCTTGGGAAATCCAAAAATGGCTATAAATCTTATAATTTTATAGATATTGACCTGAAATTGGGTGTGGTAGCTGCTAAAAATAAACTTCAACACATAGTTGTAAAAGCTAACAGATTGAGCAAGATCTGTTTTTAAAACTTTTCCAAAAACTATTGAATGCAACTGTGACTGTTAGCAAAATATCTCATGAACCACTGAACAGATTTTAATGAAACTTTCAAAAAACAATCATTGGCTGCACATAGACAACTGATTAAATTTTGAAGTCATTCCAATTAAAGATAGTAGCCACCACCAACTGATTTTAGGAAACACAAAAATGGCTACAACTCAGCTATTTAATTAACTAAAAACTGATGTCGTAGTAGCTGAGTTTCATCCCCAGCCAACACTGAGCACTACACATTTTGCGATAATTGTGTATAAAGCTTTGGCAACAACTGTTGGTGTCAATCTTGTCTATCTGTTAGCAAAATATCTCATGAACCAGTGGACAGATCTAAAGAAAACTCCAGAAAGTAATCATCAGATGTACACCTACAACTGATGAACAACTGGGGTCGCCACAGATTAAGATGGCCGCAGCAGTTAACTGACATTAGCCAACACAAAAATAACTATAACTCAGACAGTTTTACAGATATTGAGCTAAAAGATGATGTGGTAGTAGCTGAGAGTTATCCCATGATATACTCTGAGCAGTAACACATCTCACAATATTGCATGAGATTGTGCATAAAGTCACATATAAGCTTTGACCAAAATGGTAATAACTGTCACTACTACTGTCAAATAAATTTAACTCTAGCATGAAAGGTGACAGACGATGTGGAAGGAATGCTAGACCTTTAAGTTTTTTTTTGTTTCTTTGTTTTCAAAGTTACATAAAAAAGTGCAAATTGAAAATTGTGACAAAAATGAAAGCAATACTGGCTGAGCAGTAATATTGCTAAACAACAAAAGACCATGAAAATCTGGAGATGTTCCACTCGTCACCAATTAGAAATTCTTTACTGGTGTGAATGACAGGAAGCTTAAAACAGTCAGATCATCTGCTTCACTGCTCAGTGAGTCAGGCACAGTGACGTGCTAAGGCAGGTTTAATGAATAACAGTTTCTGAAACAGACTCAGAGTGTGATGGCAATTAAGATAGCAGCTTTGTTATCGGTGTGCAGGGATTAGTTTACAGGCAGGAATTATTTTGTGTAAATAGAAGACCAGTGTGTTAAACTTGTCTCAGCTAAAGTCATCTTTAATCAGCTGTTGTCATATTGGTCACATAAATGACATTTGTTGAAGAAAAACATTTTAGAGTGAAGGTGTTTGCAGTGAAGATGTAACCAAAAATTTTACGGCCTTTAGCAACTAATAATTTCTAAGTTTTGCTTTTGAGTTTCTGAATGTTGTAAGAATATATGGTTGAAGTTTGTTTTGAAACCAGAGGGATTTGTTAAACACATTTTTGTCCAACGGTGTTGTTACCACTATCCTGTAAATACACATATTCAATCATATTAATCATGAGTTGCAGATGGGGTTAGTTTTCTAAGGCCTTGTCTACTTGAAAAGGCTTTTTTTTTTTCAAAAAAAAAACATTGCAGATGACCCAAAACATTGCAGTAACAACACCAGGCCTGTAATGCTGCCACAAAAATATACCAGGAAACAGGAGGCAAAATGGAAAGCTTGCATACTGGGGGCAAAATGTAGAAAAAGAGCATGCCCTTCGGTCATTGGTTGTATCAGAGGGGGTATGACATTATCATTTTCAAAAAGATGCATTTTGGCTGTCTTTACAAAAACACAAGGGTGGAACTTTATGGTTGTTTCACTCTGAAACTTGGTTTAAAAAAAAAAACATTTAGAGGCTCCTAAAACAGTTTTTGTTTAGACACGAGGCTTAAACATATGTACAATATGCATTCCTGTGTGAATGGCCCTTTAATGCAACAACATTTATAGACAAAAGGAAACAGGGTCTATAAATAATAAATGGGACAAAGGTATGGTCTTTTAGGTTTGTATGTTTGATTGATATGACTTTACTTGTAGAATCTAGTCTTTTAACTCCTGTTGAGTTAGAAAAAAGTACTGGTTGTGTCACAGTCTACTGTTCCTGCCATGCCTCCTGCTCTCAGTCCTCAGTTTAGTCTCAGTCCCAGTATTTTTCCTAGCTCATGCCACGCCTCCAGGTCTCATGCCACAGCAATTACCATCATCTGCTTCACCTGTTCCTGTCTCTACAAAGGCTCAGTGCTCTCACTTACCCACTGCCAGATTATTGGACGGGTTACCCAAGTACATGTCCAGTGTTTTCCCACAACCTTTGCCTGCCTTACTAATCACGACTTCACGCCTGAATCAAGACTCTCGTTCCCTGCCTGATCCCAGCCTGATACCTTTACGGATTCTGACCCTTGGATACCGACCTCGCCTACCCTTCCTGGACTACGTTTACTGGTTAGTGATTATCTGGACTTGGCTTCTCTGCTCTGATCTCCCAGCTCTGACCTCCTGCCTTCTCCTGGACTCGTTCTCTAGCCTAAGCCCATCACTAATAGCCTCTGCTTCTTTCCACTTATGACCCTTGGTGGTCTTACCTGACCCCGCTTCCATCCAGCTCCACGAAAAGAGAGTAGTTCCGGGAACTAGTGCTCCCGTTAATGTTAAGGCTTCAATAAACATTTTAAAACTTTGTCTTCATCTGCCTAGTCTGAATCCGGTTACGCCAAGCCTTGTCAGGTTGGAACTATTATGGGTGTTGTAGGCTTCAAAACTTCACCAAAAGTCAGTTCTATTACGACCACGGTAGCCTTTATGACTTTTGAACATGACGTATCATCATTGGAAGTCTATCCTTTCCCTTTTTAAATGTGAGACACTATCAGACAATATTAGGTTGTTGTTGGGTGCAATGTGGGATGGGTGGTGGCTGAAGGTGGGGACTTTGGTGGTCTGATCCTCGGCTACAGAAGCTGGCTCTTGGGACATGGAATGTCACCTCTCTGGAGGGGAAGGAGCCTGATCTGGTGTGTGAGGTTGAGAGGTTCCGGCTAGAAATAGTAGGGGTCACCTCAACGAACGACTCTGGCTCTGGAACCAGTTCAGAGTTCTTAGAGGGGTTACTGGAGAGTGGCCCTCCAGGGGACTCACTTGTTCTGCTGGGGGACTTCAAGGCTCACGTAGGCAATGACAGTGAAACCTGGAGGGGTGTGGTTGGGAGAAACGCCCCCCCTGATCTGAACCCGAGTGGTGTTTCGTTATTGGACTCCTGTCCTCGTCATGGATTGTCAATAATGAACACCATGTTCAAACATAAGGGTGTCCATATGTGCTCTTGGCACCAGGACACCCTAGGTCACAATTCAATGATTGACTTTGTTGTTGTTTCATCTGATCTGCGGCTGCATGTCTTGGACACTCGGATGAAGAGAGGAGCGGAGCTGTCAACTAACCACGACCTGGTGGTGAGTTGGCTCCGATGGTGAGGGAGGATGCCAGTCAGACCTGACAGGCCCAAATGTATTGTGAGGGTCTGTTGGGAACGTCTGGTGGAGTCTTCTGTTAGGCGGAGCTTTAACTCCCACCTCCGGGAGAACTTCGAACATGTTCCGGGGGAGGCGGGGGACATTGAGCCCGAGTGAGCCATGTTCCGTGCCTCCATTGTTGAGGCGGCTTATTGGAGCTGTGGCCGCAAGGTAGTTGGTCCCTGTCGCAGCAGCAACCCTCGAACCTGCTGGTGGACACCGCCGGTGAGGGATGCTGTCAGGCTGAAGAAGGAGTCCTATTGGGCCTTCTTGGCCTGTGGGATTCCAGAAGCAGCTGACAGGTACCAAGCGGTCCAAGCGGCATGTGGCTCGGATGGTCGCTGAAGCAAAAACTCAGGCATGGGAAGAGTTCGGAGAGGCCATGGAGAAAGACTTCCATACGGCTTTGAGGCGATTCTGGTCCACCATACGGCGTCTAAGGAGGGGAAAGCAGTGCAGCACCAGAACTGTTTATAGTGGGGGTAGTGTGCTGCTGACCTCAACTCGGAATGACGTGGGTCAGTGGGCGGAATACTTCAAAGACCTCCTCAATCACACCGGCACGTCTTCCATTGAGGAGGTGGAGCCTGGGGACTTTGGGTTGGGCTCTCCAATCTCCGGTGCTGAGGGCACCGAGATGGTTAAAAAGCTCTTTGGTGGGAAGGCTCCGGGGGTGGATGAGATTCGACCGGAGTTCCTTAAGGCTCTGGATGTTGTAGGGTTGTGTTGGCTAATGCAACTCGCAATACTGCATGGACATTGGGGGAAGTTCCCCTGGATTGCAGACCGGGGTGGTGGTCCCCTTATTCAAAAAGGGGGACCAGAGAGTGTGTTCCAACTACAGAGGGATCACAGTCTTAGGCCTCCCTGGTAAGGTCTATTCGGGGGTTATGGAGAGGAGGGTCCGTCGGATAGTCGAACCTCGGATTCATGAAGAGCAGTGTGGTCGTGGAACACTGGACCAGCTCTACACCCTCGGCAGGGTCCTTGAGGGTGCATGGGAGTTCGCCCAACCAGTCTACGTGGGTTTTTGTGGACTTGGAGAATGCGTTCAACCGTGTCCCTCGGGGAATCCTGTGGGGGGTACAGGGCCCTTTGATATGAGCTGTTAGGTCCCTATATGACCGGTGTAAGAGCTTGGTCTGCATTGCCGGCAGTAAGTCAGACTCATTTCGGGTGAGAGTTGGACTCTGCCAAGGTTGCCCTTTGTCACCGATTCTGTTCATAATATTTATGAACATATGCCTCTTTTACACAGGCTCTAAAGGTCCCGGCTCCACTCTACTCGGCTAGCTTTGCGTGCGTTTCCATCTGCATTTTATCGAGGCCAGACCTGCTTCTTTGGTCCCTGCTTCGGAGTAGGGCCAGCCGGGCCAGCCCTGCTTTGGTGGGTGGCGCAAGCTTAGCTCCTGGTTACTCATTGGTCGTGGGTGTGACCAGATGCAAGCATAAAGAGTGAACAGTAGGAATATAAACAACAGCGTTAGCTTACCCTGCAACGTTTATGCTGTCTGTCCCCCAGCTGAAGGCTCTGTAAAGCCTGAAATCTCCGGCGGATAACAGCTGTCCTACTCCGCGCAACAATCGCGGCATCCAGAGCATTTATTCCACTGTGCCTCTCTTCCTGAAGTCTCAGGAGAATCCCCATAAGTTTAAAAAACAGCAACAACACAGAGCCAACGTTGTCCATATTGCTTCCGTTGTTTACACAACTTGCTGCAAGTTTTCGTAGCGCACCCCTCGCCGCGGGCCCGTCCCCTGCAACACGAGGAGGCGTTCCTCTGCTACCGACCAAACTGGCCGGTGTATACACGATGCATTCTTTACAGAGCTGAGCCGAGTAGAATGGAGTAGAGCCGGACTTCTGAATTAGAGCCCGTGTAAAAGGGGCAATAATTTCTAGGCGCAGCCAAGGTGTCGAGGGGATCTGTTTTGGTAGCCTTAGGATTGCGTCTCTGCTTTTTGCAGATGATGTGGTCCTGTTGGCTACATCAGGCCATGATCTACAGCTTTCGCTGGAGCGGTTCGCAGCCGAGTGTGAAGTAGCTGGGATGAGGATCAGTGCCTCCAAATCCAAGGCCATGGTCTTGAGCCGGAAAAGGGTAGAGTGCCTTTGGGGAAGATGTTCTGCCCCAAGTGGAGGAGTTTAAGTATCTTGGGAGTGGGAGATCAACAGGCGGATTGGTGCAGCGTCTGCAGTGAAGCGGGCATTGACTGGTCTGTCGTGGTGAAGAGAGAGCTCACAAGGCGAAGCTCTTGATTTACCGGTCGATCTACGTTTCTACCCTCATCTATGGTCACGAGCTTTGGGTAGTGACCGAAAGAACGAGATCGCGAATACAAGCAGCTGAAATTAGTTTTCTCTGCAATGTGTCTGGGCTCTCCCTTAGAGATAGGGTTAGAAGCTCGGTCATCCGGGAGGGACTCAGAGTAGAGCCGCTGCTTCTCCACGTCGAGAGGAGCCAGTTGAGGTGGCTTGGGCATTTGATTAGGATGCCTCCTGGACACCTTAGACAATCTTGTTGATAATATTACAACTTCAATGCAAACATCACTTGATAAAATTGCTCCTCTGAAAAAGAAAGTGATCAGTCAGAGGAAGCTGGTTCCTTGGTTTAATTCAAAGTTATGTACTTTAAAACAGGCATCTAGAAAGTTGGAAAGAAAATGGCGCTCCACTAACATGTAAGAATTTTGTTTAACCTGGAGAGAAAACCTGCTAATATACAAGAAAGCACTTCATGAAACTAAAACTGTATATTATTCATCTTTAATAGAAGATTTTTTTTTGTACTGTAGCTCGACTAATGAAGTTCTATCTCTGTTGAACCATGTATCCCTATAGCTCTAAGTAGTGATGACTTCATGAGATTCTTTATAAATATTATTTTAATTAGAGAAAATTCACATCATCTGTCTTACTCTGATTCCCTGTCAGATGAGGCAGCTTTGGAAGTGTCACTAGAACCTGATTTGTGTTTGGACTGTTTTTGTCCTGTTGAGCTTTCCAAATTGTCAAAAATAATAGCTTCATCCAAACCATCAACATGTCTGCTAGATCCTATCTCAACCAAGCTGTTTAAAGAGGTATTTCCCCTAATTAATATTCCCCTTTTGGATCTGCTCAATTTGTCTCTAATAAATGGTTATGTACCTCAGAGTTTACGGTTGCTGTAATTAAACCTTTACTTAAGAAACCTGATCTTGATTCAGGAGTTTTGGCAAATTATAGAATATCTAATCTCCCATTCCTCTCAAAAATTCTTGAGATAGTTGCAGCATGAACATCTAGCCGGAAATAATCTGAAGAGTTTCAGTCAGGGTTTAGAGTTCATCATAGCACAAAAATAGCACTGGTAAAAGTTACTAATATTCTCATGTCCACATTTGTCCCGTTAGATCTCAGTGCTGCATTTGATACAATTGATCACAATATTCTATTACAGAGTCTTGGACGTGCTAATGGAATTACAGGAACAGCTCTAAAATGGCTTAAATCATATTTATTTGATAGATTCCAGTTTGTTAATGTGAATAATGAATCTTCTTCATACACCAAAGTTTGTCATGGAGTTCTTCAGGGTTCAATGCTTGGACTTATACTCTTTACTCTATATATGCTTCCATAAGGTAAAGTTATTAGACAACATGGGATACATTTTCATTGTAATTCTGATGATATTCAGTTATATTTATCTCTAAAACTTGATGAATCCAATCAGTTATTTAGATTACAAACATGTCTTTAAGACAAAAACCTGGATGACTCTTAATTTTCTGCTTTTAAACTCCGACAAGAGAGAAGCAGTGGTTTTTGGACCTGAGTATCTTAGGAACAAACTTCGCAGCCTTTCACTTCCTCTGAACGGAATTAATTTGGCCTACAGTTCTAATGTAAAAAACCGTGGTGTAATTTTTGATCAGGATATATCTTTTAACCCCCACATTATCAGATCTGCTTTCCTCCACTTACGTAAAATTGCTAAAATGACAAACATCCTGTCTCAAAATGATGCAGAAAAACTGCTCCAAGCATTTATCACGTCTAGGCTGGACTATTGTAATTCTTTATTATCTGCGTGTTCAAAAAACTCTTAAAAAATCTTCAGATGATCCAAAATGCTGCTGCTAGAGTTCTTATGAGAGTTAGGAGGAGAGATCATATTTCCCCAGTTTTAGCTTCTCTCTATTGACTCCCTGTCAAATTCAGAATAAAATTTAAAATCTTCCTCCTAACATACAAAGCTTTCAACAACGAAACTCCTTCTTATATTAAAGATCTTACTGTTCCATATTTTCCTAACAGAGCACTTCGCTTTCAGACTGCATGTGGTTCCTATAGTTTCCAAAAGTAGAATGGGAGGCAGAGCTTTCAGTTATCAAGCTCCTCTCTTGTGGAACCAACTTCCAGTTTCTGTCCATGAGGCTGACACCCGGTCTACTTTTAAGATTAGACTTAAGACTTTCCTTTTTTATTATTCCTCTAATTAGGGTTGACTTGGGTTCCCAGAGCTATCCCTTAGTTATGATGATTTAGGCTTAGACTGCTAGAAGATAAACTGACCACATTTTCTCACTCTGCCACTGTCTTACTTACTCTAATTATTTCTATCACTAACATGATTTTCTTTGTCTTTCTTCCAGTAGAAACTACACCTGAACCTATTATTCTGTGTTTGTCTGTATCCCTTTCCTGTCCTCTCAAACCTCAGCCGGTCAAAGCAGATGGACGCTCATCCTAAGCCTGCTGAGGCCTCCTGTTAAAAGGGAGTTTTTCCTTTGCACTTCTGCCAATGTGCTGCTTAGGATGGAAGATTGCGACGAAGTGAAGATTCAACGTAATCTGCTGGCTTCCTTAAATAAATAACTTTCACAATTTTGTAATGTATGTGCATGTTTTTGTATGGTGCCCTGAGATGACTTTTGTTGTGAATTGGCGCTATATAAATAAACTGAATTGAATTGAACCATTCAAACTCTCTCACACACCCAGAGCCAATTTAGAAATAACGAAATAACATAATAAGAATATTGTTGGGCTGAAGGATAAAACCTGGAGAAAACCCACATGTGGACAGGGAGAACATCCAAACTAAACATAAGGTACTACACCCGTCTCAGTTTAGAACCCAGGACCTTTCTGTTGCGAGGCAACAGTGTTAACCAACTGTTGCCCTGTGCAGGCCTACCTTGCTCAAAAGAAACGGAAACTGTTATGATGTTTTTTTGCATTGAACTTTTTTCAATTTAAAGTACTCGTGGAAAGCAAAACAGTAAACACAGAAGTAGTATATGACCACAGCTAAAAACAGCTTTTAACTACTTCTGGTACAAAATAGGTACTCTGCATTATCCCTGTCAGATAAAGAAATTTATAAATTTAAAATAAAAACAACAATAAGCTAAGTGGAACATGATTAAAGTAAGAAAAGTGTACAGTAATTATGAAAGCATTAACTAAAAAGATAGTGCAGTGATTCTTTCCATGCTTACCTGTGGTAGGTGAAGCTGCAGTCCTTCTTTGGGTATGGGCTGACGGGATGGTGCCTGGTCAAGCTGCATATTGAAGAGGGCAGATAGAGCTGCCTGGGCTGCCCGAGCCTTGGCCAGCCTCTTGTTCCGACCACAACCCTGGAAGTTCTGGGCATCTACTGTCACTGACATGACAAAGTTTTTGGCATGGCTCTCCCCACTTTCTGACACAAACATATACTTAAGGCCTGGTCGCATTTCGTTGAGGATCATCACAGGATTTTTGCCACTTGTTGGGGAAGTGAAACTAGATGGTGTTGGGGGTAAAGGAGACTGAGCCAGGTGGGAGATGGGGGAGGGTAGCAATGAATAATTTATTCCCAGAGATGCAAAGGAACTGTTACTGTTGGAGGCCAGGTAAAATGGTTCATTTAAAGGGACAGATGCCTCAAAGGCATTAAAGAGCATGTCTGGAAAGTCAGCGTGGTCTGAGGTGAAGTCTGTGTGAACAGACAGAGTACGGCCCATGGCCATATGGGCTTCGGACGCGTTGGGAAACTGAACAAAGGAGCGTAGAGCCTTCTCTGCTGCATTCAGCTTGGCTTTCTTCTTGGTAGGACCCGAGCCACTGAAGTGCTGCCCATTGACCTCCACACTCATCACAAAAACAGGTGCATGAACTGGTCCAGTCTGGGAGAGAAGTTTGTACTGCAGACCTGGTTTGATCTCATTCAGTTGCATGAGTGCATTCTTGGGCAGAATGGGTCCAGAAACTTTCTTACGTTTCTTAGGTCTGTACTTGGAATGCGTGTGGCCATTATTGCCCTCCTCTAGGGGACGTTTCCTCCCACACCTTGCACTCCTGTTGGGAAGCTGTACAGCTTTAGCTCCAACCTTCTCTTTGGAACAGGGGTTGTCCAAGTCTCGATTTTCCTTAACATCTGTGCTGCATGAACCTGTGATGTCCAGAAAGAGTAACTTACAAAGCCTTTGTTGCAGGATCTTGTAAATGTAAAATTTAGAGATTAATTTATCTCTCTTTGCAACTGAACTGAGTGATGTGTGTTCTGTATTCTGTAGGTGATAGGATTCAAATAATACCTTACCAAATAATACCTTACCTTACCTCAAATAATGGACAAATTTTATACATTTTAGTAACACACTGGTAAAATAACAAATAGGCTATAGTTGATTATGGCACAATTAATATAAAATCTAGTCTGATGAAATGTAACCAAATACAAAAGGTTCTAACATAATGTCAGAACTTTCTTTGAAAAGTTTTTCTTTCTTTGAAAGTGAACATACATCACTAGACCCTGTTAACAAAGCCAATGGAATTTGGTATAAATTTCCATTTATAACATCCTCCAGCAAAAGCATGATAGGTTACTGCTTTTGGTGCACAAGACAGAATAAAAATGCATTTAAAATGCCATTTTAAACAGGGTAAGGGGATGAATAAAAGTGTCAAAATGTTTTCCAAATTTGTTTCACATTCCAATTGATTTTGTTGGACAACGATGGAGAAAACATAGGAATTTTTAACATGTTACTGAAAAAACAGGACCACTAATGCCACAAACTTAGCTCATGCAAAAACACATTTAACCAGAGACGTTTAGGCACTGCAGAGCTTTGAGCACATAAGAAAGACATGATGAAACTTTGAAAGTTACAGTAGGTGAGAAATGCAAGAAGGTATACTTAGATCCTTTTTGGATCATATTCTAAACAGTACATACTGTGGGCTGGTCAGACAAGAAAGCCCTTTGACAACCTAGGGAGCCAATACACTGATGTCGTCAAGACTGTTTATTCCACCATGATGGAAGATAATGATTTTTTCCTCGCTACACAGTCTTTCAGCTCATGTTGGTTCAGGACTCGTTTCTCTGTGGATAATGACACTCTGTTCACCTTCAGTAGTATCTTCACAAGGTGTTTTGCTTTTGTTTAGGGGTTGATACGTACATTTTGCACCAAAACACATTCATCCCAAAAATACAGAATCCTTGTCCTTCCTGAGCGGTATGATGGCAGGACATTCCCATGGTGTTTATATTTGTGCATAATTGTTTGAACAGATGAATGTGGCACCTTCAGGCATTTGGAAATTGAACCCAAGGATGAACCAGAGTTGCTAAGGTCAAGAATTATGTTCCTGATATCTTTGCTGATTTTTTAAAAATTTTATTTTCCACTGCTTCTTTGTCACATGCTGGTGTAGATTCTCAGTCATCCAGGCCATGGTAAATTCAAAAAAGGTTAAAAAACAAAAACAACTGGACTTCTATTCTGTAGTTGAAGACATTTCACTTCTCATCTGAGGAGCTTTCTCAATTCAGAAATAGAGAGTGTGGAGTTGAGCTTTTAAAGCTGAGATGTGATGTAAGCCGGATTGCTTGCAAATTGTTCTCGCTCTCCTAACAATAGAGGCTCGTTAGGGTCCTTGTTTATCTGACTCACTGATGGGACACTCTTGTCACAGGAGTGCAGGTGTTGATTGGAGTGAAACTGATTGGATAACAGGTTCCAGATTCAGATTCCAGCTTTCAAAAACATAAAATGGAGCTTTAGGCCTGATACCCTTAAAATGCATCCATAGCTGTGCTGTCAATTTACTTAAATGCTGTCAACTAACCAATCAAAAGCCATGACACCAACATCTAGGCTTCTAAAATTTATTATGGGCATAGAAATCTAAGTGTATGTAAACACAGAAGAAAGCTATTAAAAGAATTCTCTTAAATATTTTTTATTTCATGATTCAGCATTTAGCACAGAAATAATTTTGGGAATCCTAACTGACTTAAAACAGGAAAGGTTTAGTCTGATTTTATTTCAGACAGTGAGAAGAAATAGTTGTTTAATACTGTGTATGCATGTCTGGTTTCAAGTGTAGTTGGCTACGTAAATAATATTCTCAGACAAAAGTAATCTGAGACCATTGCACTGCACTAGAGACGGAGTTCTGATGTTCAGAACTAGACTTTTAGTCATCGGATTAATGAACCGTTCACCAAACCTCCACACGTGCCTGGTCATCAAACCTTGTTAAGGCCTGATAGTTATTCATCAGGACCTTGCGCTTTAGATTCAGGCAGAGTCTTTGTTCAGTGGATTGCTTGGCCCAGGTTAAAAAACAATAGAGAAGAAAGCATGTGGCCAGGAATCCAAGATGACAATAGAATAGCTGACCTCAACAGAACTGATCCAAAGACCTCACTAATCCAGCAAAAGCATCCCTAGCTTCCAACTTTCTTTTTTAATTGTTACTATGTTGTGTTTGACATTTCTTTTGTAAATTGTTAAAAATCAACAAGCTGTGTCTTTCTGTCTCCTTTATCTTTATGTTCTGACAAGATCACGTGATTTTCTGACATAGACTGAACACAGTAAAGGCTGTTTTATTCACTGTCTGACAATAATAGTTGTTTTACTTTTTTATGACACACATCACCACCAAAAATTACATTTTTGGACTTTTACAAGCTACTCAACTAAAGGCTGCTGACTACGAGTTAATGAGACTATTTTTAACCATTCACTGTGTATTTTTAAAAAACAAATTCCCTATTTGCTGCCATTGTTAATGCCATAACCTTGTCTACATCTGTAGTTTCAGATGATTGCTTATCAATGACAATAATCAACACTGGTAACATTCATCAATCAACAGACAGCTAGCTACAGTCACCAATCTAGTGGATTCAGATTTGATACAATGCAGTTGTGCACCATTTTTAGCCAATTTTTATTTCAGCAGTGTGTATTCTCTAAACCACTGACTCTTTAAGAAAAGCAAACATTGCCTGGACAGAACTGAGTATGGCTTTCGGTCAGAGCACATTCACACAGGGGACAGAACTCAAAGAGAAAAACAAGAGGATAATGCTCAGAGCAACAAGAGGGGGAGAGCGATAATACATGTACTTGGAAGAAGGGAATGTGTTATTGTTACTGAAACAATCAAAAGACCATTTCATTAAGAAATAGTATATTTGAGATTGAAATATATTTTTTTTTTCTCTTGAAGGAAAACATCTCGTGCATCATGGGTTACCTCATACTTTGATGTTTGGCTTGCTTTCTGATGGTTTTAATAATTCAAACAAAAAGCCCTTCAACAACCTTGAGTTCTGCCATCAAGGGGCCTGTGTGCCGCTATCCCCACACTGTCAGGCATAATCCACATGCTCCCCCAGCAGACACAGGATTACTACTGTCCAAAACAAGTGTGTAAAAAGGCCCTCTAATTGGTGCAAAGTAAAAAAGCTGCAGTCTAAATCACAATGCAGAAGTATAGGTCCTACGGCACACAATTGTCATGCAGTGAATCTTGTACAAAAAAAAAAAAAGAATTCCCCTCAGTCTGATTTCAGGTTGAATTAGTTAATGCCGATATTCTGCAACTTTATAAAACCACACATCCTGATATTTCTGGTTATATTGTGTCAAGTAGTTAAAACTTATTTGTCTTTCAGCTGTTCCCTTTTCAGGGTTCGCTACAGCGAGTCATGCTCCTCCATCTAACTCTGTCTTCTGCATCCTCTGTCCTCACTCAAACTACCTCCATGTTCTCTCTAACTGCATCCACATATATCCTCTTTGTCTTTTTCCTGGCAGCTGCATCTCTAACATACTTCTACCAATATACTCACTGTCCCTTCTCTACATGTACAAACCTTCTTAGTCTGGCCTCTCTAACTTTATCTCCCAGTCGTTCAACCTGTGCTTTACCTCTGATGACCTCATTCCTAATCCTATCCATCCTTGT
Source organism: Kryptolebias marmoratus (assembly GCF_001649575.2). NCBI lineage: Eukaryota > Metazoa > Chordata > Actinopteri > Cyprinodontiformes > Rivulidae > Kryptolebias > Kryptolebias marmoratus. The sequence continues at coordinate 11,810,772 of NC_051452.1, read as the reverse complement.
CACTCCCAAAAGGAACCTCAACATCTTCAGCTCTGCCACTTCCAGTTTTGTCTCCTGTCTTTTTGTCAGTCCCACTGTCTCCAAACTATACAATATAGTTTGTATAGTCTCACCACTGTCTTGTAAACCTTTCCATTGACCTTTGCTGCCACCCTTTTGTCACAAATCACTCCATCCACTCCATCCTGCCTGGACTCTTTTTCTTCACCTCTTTACTACACTCCCCATTTTCCTGGACAGTCAACCCTAAGTACTTGAAGTCCAGCACCTTTGTGACCTCTACTCCTTGTAGCCTCACTGTTCCTCCTGCCTCCCTCTCATTCACACGCGTACTCTGTCTTGCTAACTTTCATTACTTGTCTTTCGAGTGCATACCTCCACCTCTCCAAGGTCTCTTCCACCTGTTCCCTGTTCTCACCACAGTTTACAATGCCATCTGCAAACATCAATGTCCAAGGGGATTCCTGCCTGACCTCGTCTGTTAGTCTGTCCATCACCAGAGCAAACAAGAAGGGGCTCAGAGCTGATCCTTGGTTCAGTCCCACCTCCACATTGAAGCTATCTGTCATGCCTACAGCACACCTCACTACTGTACTGCTGTCCTCACACATGTTCTGTACCAGTCGAACATACTTCTCTGCAACTCCAGCTTCCCTGATACAACACCACAGCTCCTCCCTCAGCACCCTGTCGTATGCTTTTTCTAAATCCACAAAAACACAGTGCTGCTCTGTCTGATCCTCTCTGTACTTCTCCATCAGCATCCTCAAAGCAAAGGTGGCATTTGTGGTACTCTTTCTTAGCATAAAACCATACTGTTGCTCACAAATAGTCACCTCTTGTCTAAGTCTGGCTTCCACAACTCTCTCCCAGATCTTCATTGTGTGGCTCATCAACTTAATTCCCCTGTAGTTGCTACAACTCTGTACATCACCCTTGTTCTTAAAGATTGGAACCAACACACTTCTCCATTCCTCAGGTATTTTTTTCACTCTCAAAAATGCCATTCAATAATCAAGTCAAAAACCTGCCATGTCTCCTAGACATTTCCATATCTCAACTGGTATGTCATCAGGTCCAGCTGCCTTCCCCTTCTTCATCCTCTTAAAAGTTTTTTGTTCATGATGGCAATTATTCTCCTTAGCATCCTCACTTCAACCACCTGCCCAGTCCTGTTATTTCGATGGTGGAGTGTACATTTTTTAACTTCCTGCACTTCACTATTCTACCACCAGGTTTCCTTATCATCTTCTCTCTGTCCAGATGAAACACCAAGTACCTTCCTACCTGTCTCTCCAATCACTTTTGCTGTAGTAGCCCTGTCATCTGGAAGGTCTTTCTTACCATCCAGAGCCTTTAACAGCTCCTTTCTGAACTCCTCATTAAATTTTTCCATCATTTGGTCCTCTTCTCTGCCTTTACTCTTTTCCTCTTCATCACCACAATACTCATTCTACACACCACCATCCGATACTGTCTGGCCTCGCTCTCCCCTGCCACAGCCTTACAGTCCACAATCTCCCTCAGGTTACCTCTTCTTCACAGAATGTTGTCTAACTGTGTCCTCCTGCCTCCACTCTTATAGGTCACCCTGTGTTCCTCCCTCTTTTGGAAATAGGTATTGACTACAGCCATTTCCACCCTCTTGGCAATGTCCACCCCCATCTATCCTTCCTGGTTCCTTTCCTTGACACCAAACCTGCCCATCATCTCCTCATCTCCTCTGTTTCCTTCACCAACATGTCCATTCAGATCTGCTCTGATCACCACTCTGTCCTCCCTGGGAATACTCTCTATCACTTCATCAAGATCCTTCCAGAATTTCTCTTTCTCTTCTACATCACATCCAACCTGTGGAGCATAACCATTGATAACATTGGAGATCAGACCTTCTCCTTCTACCTTCAGACACATCTACCTATCTGACACTCTTTTCACCTGGACTACATTCCTTGCTAACTCCTCTCCATTTCTTTTCCTAACCACACCATGGTAAAACAGCTTAAACTGCCCCAATGCCTTGCTGCTCTTCCACTTGGTCTCTTGTACACATAATACATCTACCTTCCTCCTCTGCATCGTGTCAGGTAGCTCTCTACGTTTGCCTGTCATTGTTCCTACATTTAGAGTTGCTACCCTCAGTCCTACACTCTTGTCTTTCTTCTTCTCCCCCTGTCTCCTGGCATGTTTCCCTCCTCATGGTCTTCAACTAACAGTAACAGTTTCCACCAGCATCCTGTTTGTCAACAGTTGTTAATCAGGGTCTCGACCAATCTGATATGGTGTCGCTTGGATGAACTTGTATGTATGTTTTGGCAAAAGTGTTTTATGCCGGATGCCTTTCCTGACACAACCCTCAGCATTTACCCAAGCTTGGGACCAGCATGAGAGATACACTGGCTTGTGCTCCCTAGTTGCTGGTTTAGGTGAAACGTGGTTAGATAACATGTAATATTCAGAGCAGTGACTTGTCTTCTGTAATGACAAAAAAACATTTGGATGGTATATTTTCATGAACAAGAGAAGAATAGCAGTGGCACATGGAGGATCTTATCCACAATGCTATTAGAACATGTAAGGTTGTAGTCAGATGTTTACATCTACGCAACATGGAGAAGAATGTCTTATTAATTTTGGCTACTTTATTATTCAGTGTCTTTTGAAAACAAGAATTGGAAGCAAAAGTTTGAATTTATTATGGAATTTCTGTAATTGCCACAAGGTCAAAATTATACAGACATTCACCTAAATGTTGTAAGAATCATTGAATGTATATATTGTATAAGCATTCCACACTGGAAAAAAATTGTTCAACTAAATCGTCAAAAGCCCCAAATTATTATTTTGTCAAAAATGTCTGTGATGTGTGGATAGAAACTTCTGACCACAACTGTAGTGCCAGGGGGCTGCCTGGATTCAGCATTATTCCCAAACAAAGAAAAAATCATTTTAATTGTGGTTTATCACAATATACTGCAATCTCATGTAATAAGTAGATTTAGTTATTTGATAGTTAAATGGATAAAAATATCAACATCTTGTTTAGACCTGAAACAAAAGCAGACATACTCATCCTTTCAGTTTCGTCCCCTTCAATGATCAGCAGCCTTTGTTGGTTTTGAGTTGGCTGGACTCCACCTGCAGGAGACACATAGTTCTGTCATACTGTCCCTTTTCTTTAACACAATCAATGGATTTTATGGAAAACAAAAATTCTTTAAAATGGTTTGAGTTACTTTTTTTCTTTTGGAAGAAATATTAAAACAGCAGAGACAAAAATCTGTAGTTTTCTATTCATAATTTAAACGGCATTTCAGTTAAAACAAAAAAATTGAACAACTGCTGTGGTATATGACTAATCAGTGAAAGTAGTACATTGTACATTGATACTAAATAATGATGACCTGTGTTTCTGTACAATGGCTTTGTAAAAGTATTCACCCCCTTTGCTATAAAAGCCTGAACCATTCCCTTCAGAAGTCACACAATTAGTTAAATAAAGTCCAAGTGTGAGTAATCTATGTATCACAAGTGTAGTATATATACACCAGTTCTGATAGATTCCAGATTCAACACCAGTAAAGCACCTTTTAAGTAGTAAAGGCTATTGCCAAGCAAAATACATCATAAAGACCAAGGAACTCTCAGAGTCAGAGACAAAGTTGTGAGAAAGTACAGATTAAGGTTGGGTAATAAAAAGAAATGAGTAGCTCTATTAAGTCCATTATTAGGAAATGGAAAAATGATGCCACCATAGCAAACCTGCCAAGAAAGGCTTGTCCACCAAAACTCACGACGTAAGAAGGCATTAATCAGAGAAACATTGATGAAGGTGCCGTAGTCAGATGAGACCAAACTCTAACTTTTAGGTAATCAAGGACATGTCTTGTTCAAATCTACCTCTTCTCATCATGTTGAGAGCAACATCCCCACAGTGAAACATGGTGGAGGCAGTATCATGCTGTGGGGATGTTATTCATCAGTAGGGGCTGGTAAACTAGTCAAAGTTGAAGAAAAGATGTAGCAAAATATAGAGAAATTCTTAAGGGAAACCTGTTGGAATCTTCCAGACATTTGAGGCTGGGTCAGACCTTCCAGCAGGACCATAACCCTAAACACACTGCTGAAGCAACACTCCACTGGTTTAAGGACAAACAGTTAAATGTCCTGGAATGGTCCGGTCAAAGCCAAAACTTATTGAAAACTTTTGTAACCCATCCCATATCTTAGCCTTTTTGCTTTTTTATGAAGTAGAGTCCAGCAGACATCACCATTGTTTTGTAACATGTATAAATCTGATTTACAAAACATTAATATATTTTCAAACACTTGAAAGTATCTAGACATTCTTATTTTTCAATTATTTTTAGTCCTTCATGTCATGCTAGTGTGGCCTCAAACAGGAAAATATCTGATTTTAGTATTCTAGTATAGAACTGTCTTTTTTATTTATTTTTATTTTTTTTCTGTACCTAATTTAGTTATACTGTATTAGGTTTTCTGAATGTGAAGAAGAGAGACAAGTTAACATTTAACAAATTTGCCCAGTGCAATCCAGCTTGGCAGAGAAGGCAAGATTACCATTCAGTAGGCAGCGTCCAGGAAAGCCTGAGCTGTGTTTTGAGACACAACACATTTGTCTATCTGTCACAGTCTAACAGGTTTTTATCGATTTCATACAGCCTGCTAAACATCACGCAAAGGAAAATGACTTTTTAAGTATTTTGGGCTTGTTTGATCAGATAAATCTGAAGACGCAAGTTAAAACATGTGCTGAGGATAGATTTGTAAAACACAATAACAGTGTGAAGTGTTTTGAGATTTTTCTTTTTAAATCCATTTAGAATTTACATTTGTTTACAATTTACATTATGGTTTTCTAATAGGTTTGTATAGTTTCTATGATAATTTATATGATTTCTATAATGTTATTATGATTTTTATATTATATTCCAATTAATGATATATTGGAATTTCTAGCTAAATTTTTGTCCAGTTTTGTATGGCTTCATACACTGTCTAAACAGTTTATTTCACCATAAGTTGACTCAAATCAAGTACTAAGCAAGGATCTCACTGGGCTGTGACAGTTGACAGCAAATTGCAAACATCATTCATGAGGGAGCCTTCCCATCTCAATCTCCATCCAAATTCAATTACCAGTTCCAGTTACCACGGAGGTTAGAGGTTAAAATACTTGCTTTTTTTGCTGACAGAAAATTATAATTCACCTAAAGTTAGAAAAATGTATTAAATATAGTATTTGTACATTGTCTAATGTTTTATATTCTAACTAGGAAATCTGTGGGTTGCTGATTTTTTTTATTTTTTTGCTTTAAAGGCCTGAAAACAAAGGCATGAAATCAAACATAAAAATGCTGAACTATATCCAATGGTGCAGTTTGAAAGTGCTTAATCTGGTAGTTTCACTTCATGTGAAAAAAGCACTTGGCAGAATCTGCTCAAAACTATATAGACGCTTGAGTCACATGAATGCCTACATTAGGTTGGCTGTAGTCTATGAAACAAATGTGGCCGAATTGGACATGGGTAGAATCTCAGAGAAGATGTTTAGATAAAAATATAACAGTGAATCTGATGCTAAATGTGAAAGAAAAGAGTAATATTGAGTAAGACAGATGTCAAAAATAAATATCAAGGATCAACCGGGCTGCCAGATTGGAAATGACAGAATATCATACTGTCAGTTTAAAATGATCCTATTTTGACCCTTACTATCATATGTGGTGAGTAAGGATGAGCTTCCTCACTAAGTGGGGGTGTGTGGGGGAGTGCACTTTCTCATGCAGGTTTGTGTGTGTGTGTTAGGGTAGAGTGGGGGGAGGAGGGTAACGAAAAACAATAATGGTAAAACTTTCATGTATTTGTGCTTTTCAAAAATAATTTACTGTATATTATATAATTATAATATTTATTGTATACCTGACAACACTAGGGATTAAGCAGGGTGGTGGAGCATCATAAAGGCAGAGCTTGGTATTCCAATATGTCTTTTTTGTGAAACTTCTGTACCGGTGAGTTTACCCTTTCAGGATAACCTACCTTTTAATCTGCATACTTCACTCAACAAATCTGAGCAGAAATACCTTTCAGTACATCAAAACTGTCAGATTTTTTTAATCCAAGCTGTTCTTCCATGGATGTCACAATTGTTGACTTATTTTCAATTTTTTAGGTATACAAGCACAAGTGGTAGGTGGCAGCAGGACACAAATTCTGAATCTTCTGAATTTTTATTTTAAGAACACAAACATGAAAAAACGTGTGTGGACTTTGTTTCTAACATGATATTGTTTATGTTTTTTTATGTTTCATGACTTTGCAATAAGTAGCTTGTAGTTGGAATATGTGCGTTCCAAATTTACAATTTATATGCACCTTGAATAGCTAATTTTAAGAAATCTTATGATTCTAGCTTTCATTATGTCTCCCTCCGTATGTAAACTATTTTCATAGGATTTTTTTCCTGTTTGCAATTTTCTGCAACAACTAAGAAGACTTCGATTAGACCCAATAAAACGGCTAATCTACTGTTTTTTGGAGACAGAACCAAGTAAAATTTTGAGCCAATAATAAACACAAGGAAGACTTGGTCCTGTTTTTTGTGTAATCACTTATTTGTTGGCAGACATGGCCTCGTGGCTTGCTGCCACTAAGCTGTGTGACTCCAAACATTAGAAATGACAAAGTTATCAGACTTCAGTAGTTCTGCTGTGAGAGACAGCTGAAAGAAAAGGTCGTAGGTTTTTTTTTCAAGATAATGGAAGAAGCAAATTAACACAGCAGAAGTAAAGTGACAACAAATTTGTAAGGCTTGTCACGGAACTTTTGTGATTTTGAACTATACTGGCTGAAAAACCTTATTTACCTCATTATTTACAGATATGCTTACAGGTTTTGGTAATTTGTTGTCTGTAGGGTCTGATTTAACAAGATGTTTCATTGCTCTATAATATGCACAAACACAGACAAACCAGTCTTTTATGTTCAATCATAGACAGAAAATATAACTGTGCAAGATAAACAGCCAGAAGGAACAGGAAGTGCCATGTATAATAGAGAAAGGTGTCACCATTAATGTCATGCAGAGAAATATTTCCATACTCACGCCTCAGATGATATACTGTAGTGCACCCATTAAAAAACATTTATTCCAGACCAATTAGATGCTTGATAAACTCCAGAAAACTTGAGTTATATTCCCATTTTAATGTCCTCAAACAAAAGGAAAGCTATATTATATTGTCATATTTAACAGTATTTGAAAACCTTTGCTCTTAATTAAAAAAATGTTTTTTCAACATGGCTGCCACAACCACATCTTGCAAGATGTGTTAACACTTGAAGTATGTGTTGAGGATGACTTTCAGCTAACCACATAACATAACCACATAACCTTTACCTTATTATCTGTAATTCTGAATTAGTCATTTTTGTGTAGGCAAAGGTATGTTAGCTGTGGCAGCCATCTTGAACAGAGTTGACTCCTAATGTTGTTTAGTTTTAGATGTACATCCATCCCTCACTTTCTGGGAGTTTCAATAAAATTCGCCCAACGGTTCATGAGATATTTTACTAACAGGAAGACAGTGTTTACTGTAACAATATGTGGCAAAAGATGTGCAATGGATATTGCTCTGAGTATGTGTTGAGGATGACCCTCAACTACTACTTCACCAAACTTCAGCTCAAAATCTGTAAAACTAACTGGGTTATAGCCCTTTTTGTATTGGCTAATGTTGATTTGTGGTGGCAATCACCTTGAACTGGGGTGAGTCCAAAATTTAACCAGTTGTAGTTGTTCAACCAAAGATTTTTTTTCTGAGTTTTATTAAAATCGGTTCAGTTGTTCATACAATATTTTGCTAACAGACAAACAAGTTGACGCCAACTGCTAAAACAAAAGTTTTAAGTACGCATCTTGCACAATGTGTAGTGCTCATTGCAAATCTCTTTCAGCTACTACCGAACCAAAGCATATTTTAGGTCAATATCTATAAGGTTAACAGAGCTATAGCCATTTATGTGTTTTGTAAGGTCACTTGGCTGAGGCAGCCATCTTGAATTGGGTTGACTCTAAAAGTTAATCAGTTGTAGATATATAGCCAATAATTATTTTCTGGAAGTTTTATTAAAATCTATTTAGTGGTTAAACAGATATTGTGCCAACAGACAGACAGAGTTGATCTGAATAGTTAATGGCACAGTTTTAAAAACCGATCTCGCTCAATTCATTAGTGCTTACAGTATGTGTTGGAGATGACACTCAGCAACTACTACACCAAACAAGAGCTGAATATCAGTAAAATTGGCTAAGTTATAGACTTTTTTTGTTTTCTCATGTTTGTTAGCTGTGGTAGCCATATTGAAGGGTACTGTTTATTAGTTCTACAACTGATATTAGTTGTTTTTTGTTTTTTTTAATTAGCTGATGGTGATCTTTTACAGGCTCAATAATATAATTCAAACTGACTTCCTGTATGAGAATGTTCTGAGGACAAGTTGGAAAACAAATCTGGAAAATGAATCACAACATTTTAGATCCACAGAATACACCATTGTTTAGTTCATGCCCACAATTGTTATCGCCCTGCGTCGAAAGGCAAAAAATGTTGTTTTTGCGTGTATGTTTGTATGTCTTTGTGTTATTAAAATGTTTCATGAATCACTGGATAGATTTCAATGAAGCTTTAAGGACAAAAAAGATATTTACACACTAGGACATGGGGCTGTACCATTGATACAGTAGTTCTGCCTACACACCCTTCCAACTGACTAATAAGAAAATATCCCATTTTTTTCCATTGGAGGGGCAGGAATGTATCACAGCCAGTTACTTGGGGATACTTGTCCTTTGTGGCTTCAAATTCTGGCTTCCTGTCTTCAAGTTATAATATATGCTGATGGTAAGGATACAGTCAATCACAAGAAGATCACTCTATGGCACTTCTGCAACAAGTAACACATCCGCTCTAGGTTGTTTCTATGACCATGAAAGGTTTCAATGCCTCTCCCATCAGTTTCAGCCTCGTTTTGGAGGAGGAAACATCATTCAGCATCATGACAGGATGCAGGTGAAAGAGTCTGTGCAGAACTTCGATCACATTCACCTTTCTTCTGTCCTTGTCCAGCAGGCCGAACTATGATGACATTAAGTGTTGGTTGCTTTGTGACCAAAAGGTGAATGAAGGAAGGCTTAGCATGGTGTGGTGTTAAATGTTTTGTAGAAAGTATGTACTGGTCTTGGAGTCATGTGGTGAGTGAGTATGGTATCTTATTGTTTGTAGCAAGAAACTTTCTCTCTAAAAAATGTATGCATGCTCAAAGCCCACCACCCATCACTCTCTATCCCAGTGGTTCCTGGGGTCTTGAGAAAAAAATAGAAATGAAAATAATGTAAGAAAATCATTGCCAATAGCATATTTAGCCTTAACTGTGATAAAGAAATACAGTTGTCATAATAGATTTAAAGAAGACAACATAATAGTTGATAAGACTTCTTGTTGAATGGCTTATTAGCAATGTTTGGATAATTCAACTAGCAATAGTTGGGGTTATGAGTCTCTTCCACTTTTATTTTGTGGTTGAAAACTGAAAGGTTTTGGAATCATTACTCTATCACACTTAATGGGGAGCCTACTGAGTTCTTAAGATGCCCCTGAAGACCTTGTCAAGCTCCTGTAAAGATCATCTGTGTCTTGGTTGATTTTTTAAACTCATAGAGGGGGTCATTGACCTGTGTGAAGGAGACCTTATGAGCCAAGCAGGAGTGATGAGATGTTCTGCATTATGTCAAACCTGAAATGTTGGAGGTCATTCAGTTATATTACATGGCAAAACTTTGTTTATCCCTAAATAATATTCCAGCTTCCTAATGAAGCTTTTAAACAGCAATTAAACTTTAAAATGTGACATTTAGTCCATGATCAAAAATACCACAATGAAAATTTTTTTGTTAACTCAGTTCTTCTCGATCCTCGCTTGACCTTTTATATTCTGAAAGGAACAAATAGAAAGCTGATTACCTGGAAACTCCTGTTTTAAATTTGTTTTTATCATCACAGATTCTTAAATGTGGATGGAAATGTGACATTTAAGGCAAATTACAAGTAATCCAAAAAGAAGAGGCGCAATGTCAGCCATGTGGAGGCAGTTTTGTTTAGTTTTAGTTTTATTTTTGTGTTGGTTGGCTGTCCTGATCCGTATTCCTTACCAGCTGGTGGCAGTATTGCACTATAAATTTGTTCGCTAACTGCCAAGGGAGTAAGGGCCAGTAAATGCCACTTCTGCTATGTCCATTCATCTTTTTGAAATGAGCACCCTGTCACAGATTTACATTTCTGAGCTGTGCACGCTGAACACCTTTAAGATTGCTAACCACCAATAAACACCAGAAGAAGAAGAAGCCATGTGGAGATATTTCAAAGTGAACAATGGCGACAAAAGTAAGGCAGGCTGCAAATTATGCTCAGCAAAGTTGTGAAGACGAAAGATGAAATCTAGGATGAGGAATTTCAACATAAGCAATTTGTTAAACCATTGAAAATAACAACACAGCGCTGAGATCAGAAAGTTTGCTAAAAGCAAAGAGAAATGGCTGCAGTCCGCCACTGAGCAGAAGAGGATCCTGGGAATATAAGGATCTGAGCACAAGCTTCCTGACAATAAGCACTCTTGGAAAAGACTACTGCTGTCCTGTCTCTGTTTGGGGAGTTAACATAAAAAGTCAACAAGAAGGCAGACGGTCGAGCTGGCAAGTCAGCAGTGAACAAACCATGCTAGGTCAGCCGCCAAAAAAGCAGGTAAAGAAAATGAATGGATGTTTATATATTAGGTTACTGGATATGAATAGTGCCTCTGCTGCGCTGAAAATCACCGTACCGATTACCATTAAACGTAAGTGATGTTTTTTGAGGGGGACTTAGTAGAGTTGGAACAAATTATTTTAATTATCACTGGAATAACTGTTTTCAAAATACAAATTTTAACATACCAATCACCTGTTGGAACAGATTAAATTTGTAATTAGAAGTTGTACTAATTGTAAGAAGAGTAATTACATTTATTAGAACTCATATCGGTACTTGGTATTGGCGAGTACTCAAATATAAGGGTGTCATGTAGGGTGGAGAAGGAGGCGAACACAGAGCGCAGATTCATCTTTTAAAAAGAAACTAATTTATTAAAAATAAAAGATAAAAAAAACAAAGCCTGACATGGCAGCATAACCAAACATACAAAAATCCAAACCTGAGACATGAGAGAGAGAGAGAGAGAGAGAGAGAGAGAGCAGCACATGAAGCGACAATGAACCAGCAGTGAGTGGAGGAGATGGCCGGGTTTTAAAACAGAGGGTAATTACGTGAAGTACTGAAGAACTGATCTAAGACAAGGCTAACAAAGATAACTGAATAAAATAAACAATAAACTCAAACTGAAACATGAAGACAATAAAAGCAAAAAACTGAATACAAAAACACAAAGAAAACTCAAATCCTGACACTTCTACTTGGTTTGAAAAAGAATGTGGCATTGGTGCCCCTTATTGACAACTTGAAAAAAAGAAATTGTCTTTTCTTTTTTGCAGAGAGATTTTAAATGAGCTTATTAAAATGCAGACACATAAATACAGGCATAAGGACATAACTTAGAGGTTAGGATGGTAAACTCTGCATGCTGACTGACAGCTGTCCAACAGGTGATCTCAGGTGAAAACTACTTCAGCTCAGTTCTTCTTTTTCTAACTAATAAAGTCTGAGAATGTTGGCAGGGGCTGTTTCAGGCTTCTGCTGGTATTTGCTGACCCTCCTGTACCCCGTTCTCTGTGCATCACTGGTCTCCCCATGCACAACAGATGGCTATCTCTGTTCTTCTCGCCCCAGGCAGGGCCAGGTCAAACCCTCCGCTATCTCCCTGAGAGAGCTCATTCTGAATTTCACACTCCATGGCCTCTGGATTAAGGACACCAGGAGCTGGTGGATGAGCAGGTGGAGGTGGAGGAGAAAAGGTCGGTGCTGTCTGTTGGTGGCTAACAAGCAAAGTATGTCTCTGCATTCTTAACAGTTACTGTCCATCATCTTTGCTAGAATAAATGCTGACAGTGGGCAAGTAAACTTTTATTTTATGTTTTGAACTAAAAGGTTACTAAAATGCTCGTTTGTCTCTATGTGGCCCTGCAATGGACTTGCGACCTGTCCTCCGCCTCTCGCACAGTGACTGCACAGTGACTGCACAGTGACCCCGTGATCGGAATGGAGAAGAGGGTAAAGAAAATGGATGGATGGATGGATGGATGGATGGATGGATGGATGGATGGATGGATGGATGGATGGATGGATGGATGGATGGATGGATGGATGGATGGATGGATGGATGGATGGATGGATGGATGGATGGATGGATGGATGGATGGATGGATGGATGGATGGTTATTAAAATGGAAAAAGGTCCGTATGGTGAAAATAGACATAACGTCTCAAATAAACACAACTGAGCCACTTCAACGCTAAGATTCAGAGTAGATTTTTTGTATTTTTTTGTTAATAAATTTTGGAAAATGTTCTTCTCCTTCTTTTAATTTAAAATATCATTAAAACATAAGCATTCCTTGAAGGAATGCATATGACCTGACTTTCATCCCAAAGATTTAGACAAAGATCACCTCATGTTGAGAAATGATGGAGTAATAGTGCTCAAAGTGTGTTTTGGGGATGACTCTCACAACAAACTTTAGATCAGTATCTGTTATACTGACAGGGTTATAGCCATTTTAGTGTTTGGTAATGTTGATTAGCTGTGGCAGCCATCTTGAACTGGGTTGACACCAAAAAGTAATCAGTTGTAGATGTACATCCAATGATTACCTTCTGAGAGTTTAAGTGAAAATCCATCCAGTTGTTCATCAGATATTTTGCTAACAGACAAACAGTGCCGAGTCCAAAAATTACTGCCAAACTTTTAAGCAAAAACCTCACGCAATGTGTAGTGCTCAAATTACATGATGACAATGACTCAATTTTAGGTCAGTATCTGAAAAGTTTCTGACTCTGAGCAATTTTGTGTTTTTGAAGGTCAGTTGGCTGCAGTGGCTATCTTGACTCACATTGGTGTACAGCCTAAAATGTTTTAGTAAAAGCTTCATGAAAATCTGCCCAATGGTTTATAACTGATAACATGTTTTTACTCTAAAGGTAGTATCTCTCTGGGCTTTTACTGATGGAGACTAGTTGGAGTCACACAATTGAGAGAAAACACAAATCTTCATGTGGAATCACACTGAACGGCTAACTTGTATGAAATCCCAGTGAAATTGAGCTTTGCTGAAACTGAGTTTGTAAAGAACAGCACCTAAAAGCTAAAGTAAAAAAAGGCTATCTCAAAGTTAGAAGTAGCAGAATTTTAGCTAAGAACTAAACGTGGCAAAAGGCTACCTACAAGCTTAAAGTAATCAGAAAGCTAACAAAAACCTAAAAGTAAAAAAGATCTACTTAAAATGAGCAAAACTATAGCCAAAAGCTAAAAGTGGCAAAAGACTACCTACAAGCTTAAAGTAATCAGAAAACTAACAAAAACCTAAAAGTAAAAAAGATCTACTTAAAATGAGCAAAACTATAGCCAAAAGTTAAAAGTGGCAAAAGGGTAACTAAAAGTAGAAGAACACTTGCTAAAAGAAGCAAAATGTTACTTAAAAGTTAAAAGTATCAAAAGGCTAGCTCAGTCTACCAGAATGTTTGCTAAATGTTAGAAGTGGCAGAACAGTAGCTAAAAGCTAAAAGTAACAAAAGGTTAGCTAAAAGCTAAAAGCAGCAAAAGAAGACAAAAATATAACCAGAATGTTGAATCAGACTTCAATATTCAATAAAACAATATTTATGAGTGAACAGAAGTTATTTAAATGTATTACTATGGCAAAATAGAGTTAAATAGTTTAAAAAGTATATAATTTACAAAAACCAAAAGTCACAACACCCACCTCCTGCATGAGCTGAATGTGTTGATATATGAAGGTCTAAAATATCACAAAGTAAGCAGAAGGAGTTTGATTGCAAAAAACATATGGAAAAATAAAAAGCAGAGAAGCAGACATGTTAATGACACAATAACTTCAAGTCAATATTAGTCAATCCCTCCAGAAGTTCGCAGGCATTTTTTGTTATTGTTGTGGGCTAAAATGCCTGATTTCGCAGGGCATTTTCCTAAAAATTGTGATGAAAAGTTGCAATTTTTTTTTTTTTACTAAAATCAATAAAAAACTATAACTTTTAATATATAAACCAAAAATACTTACTAGTTTTGTAAGATAATTACCAACAAACATTGACATTCTCAAAAGGTGCTTTATTTGAGAACTTTGTATATAAACTGACGTTCATGACCATTTCTGGATTGTCCCTCGTCTGCAGCTCTCCTCACATGTTTTGCAGACACAAAGTGTTTGTCAATGGATGACTTGCATTTATGTTCGATGATTACACTGCAGGACGTGCAAAACAACTTCCCCCCACTCTCGTGCAGCTGGGTAGGAAACTGTTTTGAGCGGTCCTTTGCTAAAATCTTTGTGGGCAAATGTGAAGCATTAGCGCATATTTTCGCTTTGGTCGCTGCTCCTGCATGCTCCCGGCATTCTGATGTTAACAGGATGTGACGTAGCATGTCTTCTTCGTAAGTTATTTGGGGTTATTTTGTATTCCACACTACACAAACACACAAAGAACAGACTAGACCACAGAAACAGTAGCGAATCACTTTAGAAACAATAAACATTGGGTTAAAGTTGTGTTTTGGGCAAAGTTGCAAAACGTTGCAATTTTGTGGGGTTTGCTTGATTTTGCAATAATAGTTACGATCGCAGCATCGCAAAATCCTGGAGGGTCTGATTAGTACGTTTGCTCTTCACCTCTGAGTATTTTGATGGTCAGAGGGTTTGGAAGTCTGCAGGTTATCAGCGGGGCACCCTACCAAAGCCATGCTGCAGGGTAGAAGGAGGAGGGAGAGAGGCTCTATCAGCACCTTCACATCAAAGATCTAAAGCAGTGGTTTTGGGCCAACAGACACATCCCATCGTAGCGCTATGGCGTGCACGCCTCACGGAGCACATCGGCTTATACCTCGTCTGAAATTCACTTTTGCTCCCAGTAGATTAAACTCACACTTCAGTTCATCTCACAACACCTCGCTTACCAGGGACATGAAAATAATGAGCTTCTTACTCACGCTGCATGCAAAGTATGAGCAACGGCTGATTCTGTCTTTCCACACATTGTTGCTGCTGCCACATGAATAACCATTAGGTCCAAATGAATCAAAAAAGACGAGAAGTTACAGCGCACCTGCTGCTTTGGCAGCAGCTAAAATCAGAATTAATTTGAGGATTAAGCTCACTCGAGGATTTGCAGTCAGTGAAAAATTTAGCAGGTGTTTGTAATCGCACATCCTGCCAGTGAAGCAGAATAAAAGGAAAACAGAGCTGTGCTTCTGCTAAATCTGAAGAGCTTACTGTGTGTTCAACAGGACCATCACTTCCAGCTAACTGTGACTTAAACGCTCACTGTGGTCTGTCATTTAATCACCTAAATATTTGTGTCTTTGTTGGCAAAATATCTCACAAACAACTTAACAGATTTCAATGAACTTCTCAAAAAGTAATCAATGGATGTACATCTGCATCAGATTCAAATTTGGAGTCAATTCAAGTCAAGATGGCCACTACAGTTGATCAGCCTTAGCAAGCAGATAAAAGGCAATATCACAATAAATTTTAAAGACAATGAGCTAAAATTTGGTGTGGTAGTAGCTGATCAAATTATTGACAATAACAAATTCTGAGGTCTTACTGATCATCCAAGAGTTTTGTTAAAAACTTTGGTATTAACTGTTGGAGTCAATGCTGTCTGTTTCTTAGCAAAATATCTCATAAACCACTGGACTGATTTTAATGAAACTTTCATAAAGTATTTATTGGATGGACATCTACAACTGAAAACCTTTTGGCTGCTACAGCCAAGTGACTCATAAAAAATCACAAAATTGGCTCCAACGCAGCCAATTTTTCAGACGCTGAGTTCAGGTTTGGTGTGGCAGTAGCTGAGAATCATTCACACCACATACTCCAAACACTACACATTGTGCGAAATCTTTGCTTAAAACTTTGGCATTAACTGTTATAGCTGACCATCTTTGTCTGTTAGCAAAAAATATTGTAAATCACTGGCCAGATTATAATAAAACTCCCAGAAAGTAATCATTGGATGTACAAGTTCAATAAACTGATTAAAAATATTTTGGCCTCGGATTATTTCCCCTATTTAAGGGAATGTTATTGTTCACCAGCAAACTACCATCTACAGCCCAAATGCAAGCATGTAACTGGCTATTATTGACATCTGTCATGCTTGGGGTCATAGGTTAGGTTAGAGGTGGGTCTATGATCTCATAGATTTTGTCTATATGAAAACAAGGGTGGTGTTTCAAGATTATTATTATTTTATTCTGGAAACGGTTTTCCAGAAAATACTATTTTAGGGCTCCTAAAATGTTGTTTCTGTGTGGATGAAAAGCTTAAACAATGAAAAAAAATTCACATTCACAGAAACTGTTGTTGTGTGGACACAGGTACTTTTGACAAATAAAGTTGCTGTTTTGAACATTTAAGGTGTGTACAAACAGACAGGAAGTTAAGTGAATGGAGTAGGTGCAGCAGCAGCTCCTCTGGTTTTTAAAGTGGAGGTACAAACTAATGTTTTTGCTTGCTATTTTTTTTTTACTTAAAAACATGTTATCACGCCCAGCATGAAGTCAAACACATGCAGTGTTTTTTATTTTGGTTTTACTTTCTCAGTTAAAAACTATAACAAAATTGTTTTTAACATAATTGCCACATTCTACACCTCCTCCCTCCATCATCTTTGAGTTGGTTCACTCCAACTCAGCCACAATATATCTGGGTTGGACAAAAGTCTAGGTAAAAATTAGACAAAATTTTGCCTAAAAGTAAACTTTTGTAAATGTCTACATTTGGTTTCATATTAAATAAATGAATGACAAGATTTGATTCCCCATCTCTCACATGCAAGCACATTGCAACTTCACTTCTACCAAGCAGGAACATCCTTTCAACAGGAGTATTACCTCAGTGTCAGTGATGTGTGCAAAGATCTTTACATCCCTGATTTTGCTACCCCGTTTTATCACATAATCACATTTTCCTGGTTAAGTACACAGTAATACTAAAAAAGTTAGAAAGTAAACTGACAACAAACAGTTGCATTATTACATTATTCTGTGCTAAAATCACAAGACTGAAACTACAATTGTGTAAAAGCCATTAAACATATCAAAATAAAGCCTTCCGGGTACACAGATGGGACTACTGGAGCAGATAATATTTTAATATGCTGATGACAAATCTCTCTTTTGGTCTCCCCAGTTGAATACAGCAATGACAGTTTCATAATAAAAAAATACTTACAATATGAATAATTGGATGTAGAAACATAAACAAATAAATATATTACCTTCTTTATATGTTTTCCAATCACTATGTCTTCCATTGCCAACGTTTTTTTTTAAAACCTTTGATCATTTTTTTAAATTAAACAATTCATTTGGGATAAAAAAAACAACAAAACTAAAGACTTTTTTTTAGACAGCTGTACCTACCAAAATTATGTTTACTAGATTTATATGTCACAAAGACATTGTGGTTCTTTTAAATCAGTCAATCTTAATTAACTTCAGACTTCTGCAGGAGTTAATCAGTTGTAGACATACACCCAGTGATTACTTGCTGAGGGATGTGGCGTCTTGTGTTGTCTTGGAGAGATTGACTTACATAGCCATAGGACAGGCTGGAGAATTTGAAGAAATGTAAAACACCTTTAATGGATCTTTCTGATATGCTACGGAGCACAATGGATGTCCTAATGCTGTTGTTTGTGAGTTATAAATTTGAACCTCTATATTAATAGATTTGAAAAAGAATAAAAAAAAAAAAAACATTATTTAAAAGAGAGAAAAAAAAATCTAAAAAAAACAGTTCAGTCATGTAAAATTAAACATTTTGTGACCTGTTGAAACTTTGAACGATGTTACTACTGGGAATTCTGCCTGAACTGTAGAGCTCCAAGACGGCTGGGTTTTCTCACTTGTTTTGGCAAAATCCCATTATTGTCTATGAGAACATATTTTGTGAATTTGGTTTACATCTTATAATCTAGTGATACCAAAAGTCATAGCTCCCAGTTCACAATTGAGATGCACATTTGATCATTTATTTGTCTGGACTTTTCTGAAGCTGGAAGAGGAGTCAAAAATTTAAAATTGTGACAGAAACAGAAGAAAAACAATTTAATAGGAATAAGGGTGCATCTGTGATTATGTGTTATGTGTGTGTACCTCTAATAAGAAAGAAAACAGTACTTGAGCAAATGAAAGGAGAACTTAATTCACACTATAATCATAGTTCAGACTAACTATTACTACAGAAGAACTAACGCAAAGCAGAAGAATGCAAACTGCGTAGCAGGAGTCAGTTTCAGACCTTATCATTGCTGATTTCCTTAACAACAGAAAGGAATACGGAGCCTGAAACCAAACAGCAGCATGTTTCCAAAGTCAGTCCTTCACACACAAAGACAGCTTTAGGAGGGGAGCAGCAGCAGGTATGTTCGTACCTTTGCGCTCTGAGCGTTTCTTCCTCCTCCTCTTGAACCTGCGGCGGATCAGGCAGTGATAAGCTGGTGTGCCATTAAAGCTGTCCAGAAGCAGAGCCATGGCTGATCCGTCCCCTGGGGTGAGCCAGGGGGCTCTGCTGCTCTCCTGATGCTCAGCCTAAAGCTCAGTGCACGCAAAGACTGTGCCGACACAACTTCGTACAGAGGAGGAGGAGGAGGAGGAAGAGGAGGAGGGGGCGTAGCCAGTGTAGCGTGAAGCAGCAGAGAACTGTTGGCACATTGACTTGTGGTGGTAAATGGCTGTCAGATAAATGGGTTGGGATGTCTCCCAACCTTCTATTGCTCCTTTCTCTGTCAGCCTCTCTGGCTCTCCAATCACTAGCCGCTCTAAATCCACACTTTGGGCACACAGAGTTCCTGACAATTCCAAACATTGCCTTTTGAATATTCCTGACACCACAGATCACAGAGGCTACATATTCTTCATGTAAAACAAACACAGAGAAAGAAAAGCCAGACTATCACATCAACTTGATGATACCTGTTTCAAGTTGACCTACTAGGCCAAGCATTTCTTTCATCCCAGAGTTTTAGACAAAAATCTTTTTATGTAAAGAAATTATGGAATTATATCTGTTCGGTCAAACATGGTAAGAACTTTTATGCACAATCTTACAAGATCTCCAGTAATCTATCAAAGTATGTGTTTGGAATGAGCGTCAGTTACTACCACATTAAATTTTAGTTCAAGATCTGTAAAACTGACTGAGTTACAGCCATTCATGTTTTCTAAAGTCAGATGGTTGTAACGGCCATCTTAAATTGTGCTGACTCTAAAAGTTAATTGGGTGTAGATATACAGCCCATGATTACTTTCTAAAATTTTCAATAAAATCTGTGCAGTGGTTAAGAGATATTTTGCTAACAGACACAAAGTTGACTCCAATAGTTAATGGCAAAGTTTTAAAACATAGATCTTGCACAATCTATTAGTGCTTGTAGTATTTATTGAGGATGACTCTCAGCTAGCGCCACATCAAATTTTCACTCATTATATGTAAAATTGAGTTATAGCCAAATCTGTGTTTTATGGTTTGTTAGCTATGTCAGCTATCAAGACTTTGTATTACTCTAAACGTTATTCAGTTGTAGATGTACATCCAATGATTGCTTCTGTAAGTTTCAATAAAATTTGCCCACTGGTTCATGAGATATCTTGCTAACAGACAAACAGGGTTGACTCCAACAGTTAATGCTAAAGTTTTAAGCAAAGATCTTGCCCAATGAGTAGTACTTGAAGTATTTGTTGCTAATGAATCTCAGCTACTACCACATTAAACTTTAGCTCAATATCTGTACAATCTCCTTAATTATAGTAATTTTTGTGTTTTCTAAGCTCAGTAAGATGTAGAGTCAACTTAACTTAAGTTGACTCCATAAAGTTCATCAGCTGGAGATGTACACCCAGTAATTATTTTCTGAGAGTTTCATAAAATGTGTTCAAGAGTTTATGTGATAATTTGTTAATAGACAATCAAACACACAGATACGGGCAAAAATATTTCTACCTTTTGCCTTTAAGTGCTGGGCAATATAAACCAACAGGCAACCAGGATGCTTCAGTTGCTCATCAGATATACTGCCAATAAATCTGGAACAGGGCTGAGCTGATTTGAAATTTTCAAATTAAAGTGAAAATTTCCAATTTTTATGTAAAGGTAAAATTCAAACTCACACAGAATCAATAGTTTCAGCTAAAGTTTTAGTTTTCTTCAGCAGAAACTTAACTTCCCCTTCAGCTCGCTCAGCAATCTCATCAACACTAACCTACAGATGAAAAATTAGATGACATTTAAAGAAGCAACTTGCATTGGTCTGTCTGCTGCTATCTGGTGGCCCTGATCACTGGAAGTTTACACTACTGACTGACTTCTATTTATCCCAGTAAATTCAAACAAGGCGGCTTGTTCTTCTTCTGATTTCTTAGAAGATGGTTTTGTTTCTCATCAGAGGACCTTCATCAATTCTAACATCCCGATGACATTAAAACCCAACAACAAAACAAAATCTGGCTCATCCAACAGAACAAAACACCTAACAGAAGCTAAGACTTAAAAGGATTCTTGTAAACAAGACACTGCTACACAAAACATAATCTAAAACAATGTAGTAACCATGCCAGGCCTGAATGTGGTGCTGTAGCACTGTCACAAAAATATACAAAAAACAGGAAACAAGAAGCGAGCGTGCACATTAGACTTACATGTTGGGTACGAATCATAAACTGTAAACACAACAAGAAGGTAAAAAAACAAAGCTGGCCTATATGAGAGCAGGAACTGAAGACGAAGCGGAACTTCTACATTGTAGGATGAAGTAGGCGGAGACTGCACCTGCTGGCAGAGTAATTGTTTTGTTCTGATCAGGGGTGGAAATTAGCACCCGCCACCGGCCAAATGCGGGTAAATATTTGAAGTGGCGGGTGAATTTGATCAACGCACATGCCACTGTGGCGGGTTGTTAATTTGAACAGAAAAGGTGTTATTTGTCCTCTTGAGATATAGGGGGCAGTAATGTGCTCGAGTTGCTGCTGTTACGTCGAGCCGCGTTCCCCCATCAGATACGGTCAATGACTTATATGGATCCATATAAGTCATTGGATACGGTTCCCCTGCGTCTCCGTGCCGCGTACGCGGCAAAAAGCGCGCGTTCATGTTCAATGCTCGTAACCGCCGCGCTGTGCTCGCGTTGCAAGGGAACTACGGAGACCGTGAGAGCTGTGTGAAGCTGACACCCCACCCACTCAAAAAATCCAGCAAATAGTCTGAATGGTTAGTGCTCCGTTTGTGCCGTTAAAATTTTCGTTTCTGAGATATTAAAAATTATTTTTTAGGTCATCCAGAGTTCACCATCCCCCCATATTGCTCCAAAACAAACCAAAGTGGCCTAGTTAGTTAGTGCTCCGTTTGTGCAGGTTTGTGCCGTTGGAACTGTCGTTTGTGCAACTTTCGTCTTTGAGATATTAAAAGTTATAATTTTGGCCGATGACGTCACTGTCAACCCTTAATATCTCAGAAACCAAACCTGCACAAACGGAGCACTAACCATTCAGACTATTTGCTGGATTTTTTGACGTGGGTGGGGTGTCAGCTTCACACAGCTGACCATGAAAGGTCAAACAACTTGTTTTGGCGAAGTTAA
>NC_051452.1:11782794-11788212 GCF_001649575.2 Kryptolebias marmoratus | reverse complement strand
TCAGCTTGTAGGGCACCACAACTGCTTCCACCCGCGTCGATCATCATATGAAATAACTTTTTGTCACAACAAAAAATAGTGGCTGGTAAAATATTTGAGTGGCTAGTAAAAAATTTTGTTCACCAGCCATAGTGGCTGGTGGACAAAATTTTTAATTTCCACCCCTGGTTCTGATAGCCAATGACCCTAGAGGGCGCTCACTACAAAAGCAGGGGTAAACAATAGATTTGCACTTGTTAGCTGGGATGTCACCGTGTGCTACTGGGTTGGGCTTTCTTTGTGCAGAGTACAGCAAATAACTGTCAGGTGTTTACTCCCTACATCTGATTGTGTGGAGTGGCTACTGTTTACAGTTTGTGCCCTTATGTTCGCCTCTCTGTGAGTGAGGAAGGAGACTGGCCTGATCGATTCACCATTACCGCTGCTGCTTTGCTGTTTTGGATTTACCTCTGTGTTGCCACAAACATGTGGTTGATTGACCTGCGGCGTTCCAGATGCGTCCACACCCCCAGTAGGGAGAAGCAGCAGAGGTTTACCGTTCAGCACTGGCTTGCTGAATTAATGGCTGCGATGATGGCGACAGACACTCAGATTTCAATGGTTTTATTTCTTATTTATTTATCTGTATTTTAATTAACATTTATGTATGTTTTTTAGCTCAGCGCTGAGGCATTGAGAACTGGCAACTTTGGTGCAGCTGACCTGGATGAAGGTACTCCCTCTTCGGGTGCATGTTGTAGTGAATAACACAACTAAGGTGGTGGGAAATCCAAGGAGTTAGTGTGATACCCCGTGTGTTTGTGGTGGTTTCTTTTTGGGGGGTTTCCATCCAGAACAGGTAGGTCGGCACCTACCGGTAAGCCTCAGTAGCTGAGTTTTATTTTGGTAAATTTTATCTTTTTTTAATCTAAACACAGGTATTTTTCTATTTTAGTGGTTTTACTTTGTTTTAATAAATCCTGTTTAAAATCTTGAAACCGTGCCTCTTGCTTATTGTAATTGCGTACCTGTGTGTTCTTAATTGCAATTTCTTGGGTGAAAATCCCAGGTGGCGTTATTGGCAACAAACAAATTCTGTTTTTGTGTAACTAACCACTGATTGCCACATTTGTGTCACATTAAACTGCAAGAACCCAAATGTTCAGGACAGTGAGTGTTGACTGGGGGTTGGGTCAGTAGAGACAGGTGGCCATAATGGACGATTTCAGGCCTAGTATCAAGGGAGAGATGGCAGACTTTAAATATCAGGTTAAATTCTTTATAAACAAATGTTGATTTTAAAATTATTTCCATTTACCACATTTTGTAAATGTTTACTTGATGTATATTGTAGTTTTTTTCTACAGTGTTTGTTTTAGTGTTGTTGACAGTTCAATAAAATAGATTTAAAAAAAACATTTTGCCCTTAGATTATTTGGTAAAATGATAATAATGAGCTCTACTCTATATATTATTCATCAACCTTGACTGTTCATTGAAGTAAAACAGCATACAAAGACATTGCTGTAGTTGAGCAACTAGCATCTGCAACCCAAACACAAGAAAGTAATCTGTCAATGTTGCTGGGGTCATATGTTAGTTGTTAGAAGTGGGACTATGGTGTAACATCAAAAAGTGGTGTTTAAGATTTCCTCAAGTCCCTAACCCTAACCCTAAACCTAGGCAAACCCCATATAAAAAATGTGTGGCTCAACCAGGAACACTGTGCTCTTCCTTTTAGTAGCAGTACATTGTACAGCAAAGACAAAATTCACAAAAAACTCAACAGTTTCCCCATAGACAACAATGGAATTTTGGCAAAATGAGTGAGGAAACCCGGCCCTCTTTGGAGCTCTTTTGCACAGATATGTATACTTCACAGTGAATAATGCACCCAAACCCTCATGGACGTTCATTACTTCTGAGCTGTGACATTTCTCTTTAAAGCTGGAAGTGAAGGCTCATTTTAACTTGTCATATCTCCTACATAAAACAATGTAGATTCATAATAATAATGTGTGACCACCAGATGCGTCTACAGATTAGAGTTCAGGAAATCTCTGTGTGTGACCAATGGTTGTTACACAGTGAGTGTTTGAGGCTTGTTTTTTACTCTGCATATCTCATCAAGAGTGCTGTCAGTGAGTGACAGACCCAGGTGTGTGGTTACCACGGTGACACTAACGTGCCACCAGCATCAGCTTTAACATTTTTTTTTATGTTTTTTTTTCCTACAGTTTACACATCAAAATGCCAACATTTTGATGTGTAACAAAACAAAGTCTCAAATGAAGAAAAATGATGGATGTTTCAGTATAGATATATACGGTAGATGAATACTTTATTGAACCAGACAGTAACTGCGCTGACACCATTTTTTGGTAACTTTCAAGTTTCTGGTGCTGTTTGATGAAGACAAATGGCAGTGTCCAGTCATTTTTTAGACTGTACTTTCCTAATTGGCTCTAACATGTGCTTCAGTATATCACATATGAGGGTGCACTGTGTAAAAACAACACAGTCATGTTATGTAATATACTGTACAAGCTAATGCTATGTGCAGAAGGACCCAAATCATGAGTTATTGGGTAATCTTGCATAATCAAAATTCCATGAAAGGACAGTAAAGAGGAAATAAATGATGGAGTTTTGAAATTTTCCTGGGAATCTGGCAAAAGAAGAATAATGCCTACAGCCAACACTACCCTCATGTGGCTTTAGCTGAGAAACACACCACAGCTCACCACAAACATGAATAGTTCCTCCTAATGTAGTTGGAAAAGAACTGACTATATGATTCACTAAAAAACATTTTGACAGCCAACCTGTGGAAGAGAAAGCCACCTCTCAGTCTCATTTAACAGTGGCTTATGCTTCTGGTTTAGGTCTTAAAACTATTGTAGTATTTTTCTTCTTTTCACATAATGTCCGCCATCTCTACTAGATTACAATAAATTACATTTAGTTCACATAAAACCTTGGAATCACATGTCACAAGCAAAACTATCAGGAGAACAAGTTTTCAACATCCAACATCAGAGCTCCTCAATGTTCCCCATTCAAACATCATCATCAAAAGATCCTAAGAACAAACCTTTACAAAAGGTCTGCTTCTTAAAGTCAGAAATCATAATAATTTAATAATAGAAAAACTGTCAGGTGTACTCTTAAAAACAAACATCAGAATTCCCCCTACCATTATCCAAGGCGGGGGCGCTCCCCCCAGCCAACGACAACGTCCGCCCTGCCAAGAATGTGCGTAGTACTGGGCGATATAACGATACATATTGTGGGGACGATAGAAAAGTGTCTATCGTGATATATTTTCTTCTATCGTCTCTATCGTTTCTATTGTCTCTGTCGTTTCTATCGTTTCTATCTATTGTATCAATGATTCATGTAAATATTTCATAACGTAGGCTACGATGAATGTATTAGTGTTGTCACTTTGCATACATTCAGTTTATATAAGTGATAAATAATAAGAAAAAAAAACTTTTTTACGAAGAACCTCCGTTTCGCGACATGACGCTGCTTTACGTGTTTGGTTTGCGACATGCTTTACGGCAGCAGCTTTCTGTGCGGCCCGGTGTTTTCACCATAAGTGCTGAAAGATGGAGACGCATGAAGTATCAAACCCGGGGTCGCAACAAGTAGAGACAGCTGGCAGGCAGCCCAAGAAGAAAGACTTTTACCAAAACGAGGGGGACGTCTGTGATTTCAAGAAGTCCGACACGGAGCAGAAAAAGGTAATATGCTAACTCTGCTAATGCTAATGCTAACTCTGCTATTAGACTGTTTTCTCATCTGACGCCAACACAACAAACCTCTTCTATCACTTAAAGAAGAAACACGAAAAAGAATATTTAACAATCCAAAAAGTGCAAGGTCAAGCAAGTTGTAAAAGAGCCGGGGAAAGCTGCGAAAAGGAAAACTATAGCTGGCCGAAGATAATGGAGTCTGTTGTCATTTGATACTGTTACGTCGTAGCAGATACATATATATTGCTGCACTAAAATGCAGCAGATCTCATTTGTAAAAGTTCAGTTAAATGTCACTTAGAAAAAAAGCTTGAAAAAAGTAAGAAATTAGATTATTTTTTTTATATTTTTCAGAGAATAACTGACAACGTACGTAATTGGGGTATATTGTGATATCTATCGTTATCGTGATATAAAATTATCCATATCGTGATATAGGATTTTTTCCATATCACCCAGCACTAAATACGCGTAGTCATTTTAATTTAAATAATGCCAGATCACATCAAGAGCTATTTCTGTGGTCCCTCCTCCACATGTGGCACCAAGAAAAATAAAAAAAAAACAGACCAAAATATAGTTCATATTCAGCGTCTCTGACACTGACACACCCAGAGTCATGTGGTATGCCCTCACACAGGTGAACAAATGCTCCCGCCATAAGACAGAGCGCAAAAAAGCAATATGTCGCAAAAACCTGCAAAGCAAGAAGCAAGAATATCTCCGTTTTTTGGCATGCTGAAAGTGGTTCTGATGGCAGCACTTTCTCTGCTGTGAGGAGCAGCAGGAGGAGCTCTCCCACTCCTGGTTCATCTGAAGAAGGTCAAAGAACACAAAGCAGCCCGAGAGCTTCATGCCTGTGGAGGACCAAAGCTGACAGATTTAAATATAAAAACAGAAATATATAAAAGGCTCAATACATAAATAGAAGGCTAAATAAATTAATTAATACGCTTTAAAAAAAAATTAAAAAAGGAGAACTTTACCCAATGCTTTATAATTTAATTGACATTGTTATTTATTTTTTCAGTTTAGTTCCAACAAATATTTTTAAACACATATTCTCAATTGTACAGTTTATAAAAATATATTGTTTTTCCTTTTCCTTATAGATGCATGTTTGTCTCTTTAATTTATTTATTTATTCTATTTTCCCCACAAGTCCTTTTATTTCCATATGTTGTTTTTACATTTTTCCGTCTCATCTCCTCTTTTTTTTTTTCTTTTTTTTTTGTAATTTTTCAACAATCAGCTTTGCCCCCTTATTATTGGGAACAAGTTAAATCCAAGGATACATGCTTCTCCTATGACTGTCATCCTTATACAATGAGAACAGTTGCTTAAAACAGATACCAAAATCATTCCTTGAAGGAATCTATATCACCTATTTTTAAAATAAGATCATCTTATGGCAAGAAATGATGAAGTTAAAACCTTTTTGGTCAAACCTTAAAAACAACATTATGTGAAATCTTATGCAATATTACAAGATCCCATGCTCAGCGTATATATGTTCTGGTTGACTCTCAGGCACTACCACAATAAATTTGGGCTGTAAAACTGTTTGAGTTATATCCATTTGTGTGTTGGCTAATGTCAACTAGAGAAGTTGCATTTCCTGCGAAAATGCAGTGTGAATGCTTATTTTGCTGAATGATTTTGCTGAAGATATGCTGAA
>NC_051452.1:11752727-11780664 GCF_001649575.2 Kryptolebias marmoratus | reverse complement strand
ATTCATTTTCAATGAGAAAAAAATGGCAGAAAAAGCTAAATATCTGAAACAGCCGAAATTGCACCAATACCAAAAGTCATAGCGGTCTTGTCATTAATGAGCTGAACGTTTTGATATATGAACGGTTGAAATAGCTGAAAAAATTGCGGAACGAGTTAGATGCCGAAAAACGTACGGAATAGTGAAAGAAGAATAATAGATAAGAAAGAGAAACAGGAAAACAATGGTATGAATGCTTAAAAGCATTCACACAATTAGCTTTGGTGGCCAGCTTGAAATAAACTCATGTCAAAAGGTAATCAGTTGTAGATGTACATCCAATGATTACTTTCTGAAAGTTTCATTAAAATCTGTCATAAGATGTGGTTCATATGATATTTAGCTAACAGACAAACAGGGCTGACTCTAAAAGCTAATTAAAAGGTTTTTGTGTTTTCTAAAGTCAGTTTGCTATGATGGCAGTCTTGAATTGGGTTGGCATTAAAAGTTAGTCACTTGAAGACATAAATCTAAAGATTATTTCCTAAAAGTTTAATTGAATCCATTCGGTAGTTTAGGAGATATTTTGCTAACAAAAAGAGTTGACTTCAAATAACTTTAAACAAAGTTTTTGAGCAACCTGTTAGAGCTAAGAATATGTGTTGAAAATCAATTTCTGCTACTACTACTACTACTACTACTACTACTATCTGGTTGACTTAAAATGTTGATTCGTTGTAGACGTTCATCCAATTATTACGTTCTCAAAAATTTTACAAAAACTTGTCCAGTGGTTCAAGAGAAACTTTGATAATCGACAGACACACACACACCCGCACGCACACACACTCACAGGCAAAAATATTATTGTCTTTTTCTTTTTAGTGGTAATAAATATCATGTAGTTATTTGCCCTTGTAAAATTTCCGCATAAACAGAATTTATTATTATTATTAATTTTATTGAATTAAGTTTAGTTTCCATCACCCTCACTGATTATTTTGGTTCTGTTTGGCTTGTGGCTAATATTGACATCACTAAACAGGAACTCAGTACAAAAGGTTCAGCTGATAGTAAAATTATCAGCATTTATGTTTGTGTGTGAAGGTGTGTGTGTGTGTGTAACATGTAACAACACTGTTAAGTTGGTCTGTTTTACTTTAGAAGCTTTGGATATAATAATACAAGAATTACTTTTGTGAATATATGTGAAAAATAAAATATGTGGTTTTATCAGTAATATGGGACATAAAAATTCCAACCGGCACGACTTGTTGTTTTACATCTTTAGGAAGGTTCAGGTTTTAATGAGGAGGGACAAACAGTCCCTTTCTCCCTTGTAATTCAAACCATGCTGAGCACTCCTGCTGTACATATTCATTTTATAAGATCTTAGTTTTGTTACATCTTGTATTACTGAGCACGTAATATTTCAAGATATATTAAAAAATGTTATACAAGTATAATAAATAAACCAACCTGTTTTGATCTTCTTTTCCTACAAAGGCTTCACTTTTATCAAATTCTGAAATAAGACAAAATAAAAATGCATTACTTGACAGTTTGTTCTGAGCAGCAATGTGTGTTTTTAACAAGCACATAACAAAATAAAGAATAAATAGTTGAATTATTATGCCACGAAGCCTGAAAATTACAATAACTTTAATCTTTATGTGAATGTCATATTAATGAAAAATAATTTAGTAAAAACTGACTAAGTACCAGTTGTCAGCTTTCTTTGTGCTTGCAGAAACCTGTGCCATGCCTCAGGCAGCCAGCAGGGGAAGCTGCTGCACTTCCCCATCCACCACACAGACAACCTGAACTACATGTGAAATTCCTCCTTCTAACATTAGATCTTCTTCTCCTATTCTTCTATAAATTTTTAGACACTAATAAAGGTTACAACTTCATTATACATACTTAGTCACAAAAAGAGTCTTGCTTGGTAACATGAAGCTTAAGTTTCATATTAGAAGTCAACTTTAAGTTTTAGACATGGGCCTATATGAGATGCGGACGGTATCATAACCTTGAGCAAAACTACCACAGGTTCACAGTATTTAAACAAAAATTTACAAATGCATCACATAATTTATTTGTGGATAAGTGGATAAAGACAATGGATGGTGAACATGCTGACAGTCAGTTTAAAATCTGTCAGCCTTCTCCTGAACTCAGGAAAAATTTGTAAAGAGCTTTTTTTTATTTTCAATATTTTTATTCATGATGAAAACATTAATGACTTTAAAATTTTACCTCAATCACAAGTATTAAAAATAAATGTAAAACTAACATTTAATTTATTATGGTGTCAACTAAAACACCAAAGTCAACATTCTGATTTAA
Organism: Kryptolebias marmoratus; assembly: GCF_001649575.2. Taxonomy (NCBI): domain Eukaryota; kingdom Metazoa; phylum Chordata; class Actinopteri; order Cyprinodontiformes; family Rivulidae; genus Kryptolebias; species Kryptolebias marmoratus. The sequence goes on along the minus strand of NC_051452.1, from coordinate 11,778,336 downwards.
CTATAGTTTATATATGTAAATATGTAAATATATATGTAATTATAAAGTAATTTATTTTTATTTGTTCTTCTCTGCTGTTCTGCTCTCTGTAAAGTAACACTGAGAGCCTGACAACCCGATGTTAGTTAATTAATTAGCTGGGTATTAGCCTCTTTACCGAGCCTGCAGTAGGCTGTATATATTTTACCTGGTAACATGTTAACTCTCGTATCTTGTGGCAAACCTTTGTTTCAAAACTATTACTTTCAAAAAACAGACAGGTCCTGCTCTTCTAGTAGACAAGCCACGACTGATTGGGCTATTCTTTGGATAAAATGTCCAACAAAATCAACTCTGTGTGTTTATTTTAACAACCATAAAAGTTTTAGGGAATTCTCCTCTCGGTTACTATAAATAGCTGAATGATGGATAGGAGCAATAGGTAGGGGAGGGGAATCTCAGCGCTCCATGTTAAAGGAGTTGGAAACAAAACAACACAATAAACACTGTGTCTACAGTATCTTTTTAACAGGCACTTAAACTGTAGGAAAAGTTTGATGGAAAAATGTAGTAGTTTTGACACTGTGATTTTTTCATACTGGAAATGATTTTTGGTCCATGAGTAATGAGTTTTTTGTTGGTATTTTAATCACAATAAAACAAAGAATTAAAGATTGACAGCTAGGAGATTTTTATTTTTTTTTGCACAATTAAAATACGGTGTCATGTTGTTCAGATAGACTTGCAATCAGTCTCTCTCTGAGAAAGTAGCAGCCATGACATTTATATTATTTATCTTAAAGGTATTATTAAGATGTAGTAAACACTACATTGTCTTCACAAACAAGCATGCTTTAATAACACTGGTAGGCATTTTGACGTTAGCAGGTTTCTTCGGGGCATAACACTAACAATCATAACCCTTCTGTTTAAACTAAATTTTAGTTTTGCCTCGTCATTAAATAGACAAAATAAGCTGGAGATCTCTTTGAATGGTGAGTTAGTTGTGTGATGGTTGCTTGGATGAAAAAGTTCAGAACCCAAAATGAAATCATATAAATACTAAAAACTGTAAATAAAATTAATATGAAGGTTTTCAAAGTGTTCAAAATTTGGAAAACTAAAGTTCATAAGTTGCTGCCACCACAATATGTTATAATGTAAAATGTTTACTGTTCAAACAGAATGTTTATTTTTTGTTTTAATATTGTCTTTTTATGTTCTTACAACTTAGTTTTTCACTTTATAACAAAATGTTTTTACATTATAATAATATACACATTTCACATGATGTTGTGTTCTTTGTACAACTGAAAAGATGTTCCCACAATATTACAAGATAAAAATAATATTATCATACCATGTTTTTTGTTTTTATGGGATAATTATGTTCTTACTGTATTAACATGAAAACATTTTGGAAAAACATGAAAAATATATCTGATCAACAAACATTTAAGTTATTAGCTTTTAATCTTTTTTCAGTAATCTAGAGAGCTTTATTTTTAGATTTATTTTGGATTTTAAAAATGTTTATAATTATAGCTCATAAAAATCAGTTTAAATCAGCCAAAATTGAAATTGGACATTCAGAACTCAGGGTTTCCTCCAGAAAAGAGGCTAAGCCTGGTGGTAGGTGGTCGATCGCCAGCCGATCGCTGGCCGATCACAATTTAGTAAGAAAAAGTTGACAGGAAAGTTAAAAATATGGCTATTTATTATGTGATATTGTAAAATATTTGTGTCCAATATTTACACAACTACAGTTTTACAAAAAGGCACTTTTGAAATACTTTTTTAAACAAAAATACAATTAAAACAAATTTGCACCAAATTTAAATCCTAATTTAAGTCACATTTACAAATAAATTAAATTAACATAAATGAAAAAGTGCAAACAAGGCACCAACACATCTCACATCAAGTCCAATGAATAACAACAGAGAACTGAAAAATAGAGAGATGCTGTACTGTACTGTGCTTTTTGTGACACAGGCTGCATGTTGTAACAACAAAACAAAACATATCTAATGCTGAATTTAATAGCATCATTTTACAGGTAAACAAGGATAAATTAGCACACGTCATATTTTAACTAAGTACAACACATGCTTACTGTAGTCGGTCTTGTAAAGCCACCGCTAAATTTCAGCTCAACTAACCATTTTTGGTTAAATCTGCTCGTTCGATGTTTATTGCTGCGGCTCCAACGACGAGCTAACTCCAGGTAGCTGAAGGTGGCTTGGCCTCAGGGCTCATTAGAGTCCCACAGGGCTCCGCGAATAGTGCTCGGACCTGAGCACACAGTGGAGGTGTTTATACTTGGCACTTACGTCGGAGCAGTATTCTCGGTAAAAATGGGGCAGTACGTTACGTAACGAGTGGAAATACGGTAAAAAAGAGATTAAATGGTTGTCACATCAAACATGGCTGCACATATTCAGGAGGAAGAAATGTTGTGTTTCTTGCTGTGATACAGAGAGGATGTTTCAACTTAAAGCATTCAGTTTGACTTGTATTGATTTATTTGCTTTAGTTGTGATTCGCCAATCATAGGACTAATATTTCTATAAACACTCCTTTTTATCGGCTGCAGCCGTAATCTCCTTCCGTGAGTTTTGAACCATTTGATTATCTTTGTGATCTCTCATAGAGGGATCATATAAATGCTGGTACCAGCTCCGCTAGAGCACCGAAAACGTCCATCGTGCAGTTATAAAAGGTGCACGACCAGGCGATGTGACACCGCGTGGGACCTTTGAGCAGGGGCGGGGACAGCGCGATTGCAACACTGTTGGCGCGCGTACCCTCGCAGGGTGAGATAGATCTAGGTAGCTGTTTTGGGGATGCGGGTAGAAAAAAACGTGTACAAAAAAATGACATATTTTACAATAAACAAGCAGAGCTTAGCCTGGTGGCGATGGTGGCCCGCCAGGCTTATAATACACTGGGGGAAACCCTGGAACTTTATGAAAATATGAAATATCAGTCATCCTAGAAAACTGTATCTGGTACACATCTTGATGATACAGTTATCTGTCAGTTAAATTTTGTCATTTTATTTTATTTTTATCTCTTGGGATGGGTTGCAGCAAAACATAAACAAAAACACTCCTTAATTTTCTGTTCCTGCTTAATCCTTTTTAAGGTCACAAGAGAGGCCTAGTACCTATCTCTAGGAGTCACTGGACGAGAGGTGCAGTACAGTCTGGACATACTACCAACTCATTGCAGAACCAATACAAGTTAGAGTCACTAACTAACCAACTATGCTTTTTTATTGAACTATAATAGGAAGCCAGAGAACTCAGAAAAAAACCAAATCTATGCATGTACAGGACAACATGCCAACACTAGACAGAAAGACCCTATTGTGAGGCAATACTGTGCAAACATTGTGTAGCTCTCAAAAGAACAAATAAAAAAAAATGAAATTAAATAATTAAACAGCCTTGTCTTTAACCTTGAATGATCTTTATCTCTTTGTCTTCTCAGCATTTGCCTCATGTTTTCTGGGAGCAACCTGTCAAGACAGGTTATTTTTAGACAAGCAGGGCTCATTTGATCTCAGCTCCAAACTCGTGTTTCCACTTATGATGGAATTCAGGTGTTTAAAAGGTTAAATTAATAAATTACCACAATTATTTTCCAGACCTGCAAACACCTTCTCATGGCCAACACAAGCTCAATAGTATATAAAGCATAGCTTATCCACCCTCAACATATGAAACAAACAAATAACTCATTATTCTACTTTCCTTGACTCTTAGTAGTTCTGATCTTTGTTAGTAGGATCCTGTGGGAAACCTATAAACAACTAATATCTTACCTGTTGTAGATAGGTAGCATTTAAATCTGACCAGATTGACAAATTAACGCAGTGGTTAGATACTACAACACTTGTAAAACAAACAATTTTTTTAAAGTAGCACGCTGCAAATTTCTTTTATTCATGAAACTTAATTTTAAAGCTACACAGTTAAGGTGGTAAACAGGGATTTTTTTTTATCTTTGCTGCCACTCAAACTACTTTACACTACAAGTTACATTACCTACACATTCACTTGTAGTTCATACAATCTTACTATTCAGCTATTTTTTGATTTTCTCTCTCATACACACACTAATATACAAGGAATTCATTGCAGCCAACTGAGGTTCAAGTTAGCTACAGCCTCCTCAAACAGTGTAAGAGTCATAAAAAGTAATTAAGAGTCAGTAGGCTCTTTATATGTATATAAAGCTTGTAATTGCAACCTGAGGAAAGCACTCATAGATCACAGACTCAGCTGTGCCCCATTGTCTTGTTCTTATACCTTGACAGAGTTTGAGCTCTCATAATAAATGTATCAATATCAATCCCTTCTCTGTCTCCTGTCCTTTGGGACTGTTTTTTGTCATGTTGGGAGCTTCTATCTCTGCAGCCACTCTACTGAATGAGTCCCCAGAGTATTGTTGAATTACGCCAGCACAGAGACTATTTGATTGGCTGTCTCTTACTGTATTGGAAAATGTCTGTCTTGGTTGGCGCAGATGAGCCGAGGGCACACTCTGCTGACTGGGCCTGACACACAAACACACACACACACCCACACACACACACACATACAAACTTAAACTGTGTGCCTCTTACATTCTGATTCCAATGCTTTATCAACATTAAGGTAAAAATAAAAGTACAGACAGAGGCCCACAAGTGACAAAGTGTTCCAGAAAGGGTCACATACTTGTCAACTTCAACATTACAGTACATTAATGACAGACTCACCATTTACACAGAACCACCTTAAACTTTAAACTACCTTAAACCAGCCATTAGAAGGGCACTTTCTGTGTACTTCTGGTGACAGTCGAAAGCACCGATAAATAGAAAAGGTTGTGTCAGGAATGGCATCAGGTATAAAACGTATGCCTAAACAAACATGTGGATCTGAGACTAGACAGAGCCTATCACTGCTTTATCAGATCATACAGCAGTCTTACCAGATTATACTGTAATTATTATTCCACCATTGGACCATAATAATTTCAAATACCAAGGGTGCCAATGAAAACGCACTAAAGCACCCTTATTACTATTAGGTCATTGTTTGTTCACAAAACTTTAACAAAAGTCCTCCTGCATACAAAATATACATCAAAACACGCAGCAGAATGTTTAACTTAGAGAGTGATGTCACACCCAAAGCTAAACTTTCCAACATTTTGCATCAAACTCGTATTTCCATAAATTTTACACTTAAACAGTTTATACTGGACATCAAAAGGTACAAATTTTTGTCTTCTTTGACCCAGTGTGTCTCACTGCTGTAAGACTTAAAGTTTTCTCTCAAAGCCCCACAGATTCCAGAGTGTGCACATCTAAACTCTCAATGATTTTCATTTTATTTCACTGTAGAAGTGAAGGGACTTTTCAAATTGCCATAACACTGTAGAAACTTTAAAACTTACATATGTGACTTTCAGATGCTTCTTCTTCGTATGGTTCAGAAATGTTTTCAATACAACATAAAGTGTTGGAGAAACAGAAAATGACCCAAATGCAGCAATAAATATGCCAGGTCTGTTTATAGTGCTGTAACACTGCCACAAAAATACACCAAAAAGCACATAATGTAATGCATTATGTGCTTGCAAAAGTGACATTTTTGTATATTGTTTTAAATAGTTATTTGAAGTAGTATATTTTTTTTTACCATTTTTTGTTTTGTTTACAGTTTTACAAAAACAAATCTCACTAAATCTTGCTGAACAAACAGCCTACTGTCTTCTGTTCCCTATCCACCAAGTTATGCAAAGTGTGCATGTGAGGGCAGAATAGTATCCTTGATATATATTGATCTATTTCTGCAACATTTGCTTTTTAGTGTTGTTGACAGTTCAATAAAGTTATAAAACCCTTTTTGCGACTGCAACACAAAAGCAAGCATGTAATTTGTCATTATTGTTACGTCTGTCTAGCTTTGGGTCGTCAGTTGGATTAGAGGTGGGACAATGACATCGTTTTCAAAAGGATGTGTTTTGGCAGCCCACATGAAAACACAAGAGTGACATTTAAAGATGTTCTCACTCTGGAACCTGGTTTTTAAAAATAGCATTTTGGGGCTCCTAAAATGCTGTTTCTATGTAGATGCAAGCCTGAAGCAATAACAAACATTTCTGTATTTACAAAAACACCCTTCGTACTTTGTTTTTAACAGACAGATATTATTCAGAAAGCTGTGCTGCAGTGAACTGAACAGGTCTGTGATGGGATAGGCCCACTGTCAACATGAAGAAAGTCACCTTGTCTCCCTGCAGTAGCAGCACCCAGAGGTCCAATCACAGCTTGGCCCGTTCTGACGCACTGACACACAGCTCCACACACCGCCTTTATATTATCTCCTCCAAAAAGATGAGCGTGGTGGACCAAGCGGTGACACTAATCCCTTTATGCAGATAGCACAAATAAACAAATAATTAGATTTTAGAACCCTTGTACTGAATCCAAATCTAATTTACCTTCCTAGCTTTGTAGCAGAGATGGTGGTGATGGAGGAGCTGTTTTTCGCCTCCAAGACAGAGTAATAGGCTTCAAAAAGTATTTTTTCCATTCTCATTATGTCTGAAATCAGTCTGTAATACATCATTTTATTAATTGAAACCAGTAAAAATATTTCCAACAACAAATCAGCAAGCCTGAGCTGATTACATCTTCAAGCTGTTATAAATTTTGTTTCTTAGATTGGCAGTCTGTAGAGTCAGTGTGGGATTAGTTCACACATGAGAAGACATCCTCACATTAAGAGACACTTGTGTTGTTTTATCTAAAGTGGCAAAGGTTAAAAACGCTTCTCTCAGCAGAGCTTTTGTAAGCAGCTTGTTGCAACATTACCCTCCTCCTCCTCCTCCTTGCTGCCGTATCATGACTGCAGCCAACAGTCTGCAGCTCGGTCCGATCCACTTCCAGAGGTTTGGCTGCAATCGCACTGACAGAAAAAGGTGGAGGATCGAGGCTGAATCAGAGATCTGTTTGCTTCATGTCTGACAACCTCAGTCCTCAGTGGAGCCCAATATTATTTGAAATATTAACCCAGCAGCCCTTTGGAGTTTAAGCTGAATCTCAGCAGGGTCTTAAACAGAGTCTACTATGACCTTTTTATCCAAACATAAAGTCTTGTTTTTGCTTTTTCAAAATGATTCAGTCTTTTTTCTTAAAAACATTTTTGTTTTATCCATTAGAATCCCTATTTTTTCTCTCTTTATCCTAAGTCAATTTGTCATTTGTTTTGACAAAGGGATCTGACAAGTATCTGATTTAGTAGATTTAGTACACTTGTTAGAACGAAGCAAGTTTATTTACAGTCCGGAAATGCAATTAACTATCCATCCATCAATTTTCTGCTGCAAGTCTGTGGTTGAGTCATCAAGGTAACAAGTTTATGAAAAAATCCCAACATCCCTCTCCTTAGCAATACTGCCAAAGCGTATAGATCCTTTTTCCAGACACTTCTGGGTGTGTCCCAGGTTTCTCCTCCCTGTGGGATGTGCCTAGAAAACCTCCTGAGAGAGGTATTCTAATTATATGCCCAAAGCACCTCATCTGACTCCTTCTGATTTGGAGGCGCAGCGGCTCTACTCTGAGCTCCTCGCCTTATCTGTAAGCCTGAACCTGGCCACCCTACAGAGGAAGCGTCTTTCAGCCACTTGGATAACAATTCATTAAATTATTCAACAATTATAACCCGAGTTCTAAAAAGTTGGGAAAATGTGTAAAATGTAAATAAAAACAGGAAACAATGATTTAAAAATCTCATAAACCCAATTTTTGAGGTCAACCAAAATGAGTTTATCTATGACCGATCTTAAGAAATCAGGACAGCTGGTGGCTGATATACCACACTAATTTATTTTTTAAATCAATATGTATTTTTTATTAAACAAACTATAACAATAACTGCTTAACTTAAATAAAAGTATGTCTACCAACCCTTGGAAGTAGTTGCAAATTTTTTAAAAATAAAGCAAAGAAAAAGTATTCTTGCTTTAAAAGTAACTGATTGTTGGCTACAGTAATCTGGTTGCATCTTCATTTTCCTATTTGGTAATTGATTAGGTATTTATAAAGGGTATTGCCAATTGCCCGTGTTTTACAAGTAGCCATTATTAATCGATTAATCAGTTTGTCTACCCATATTCTATCCATAAATAAACACAGTAAACATATCAAATGTTTAAACTAAGAAACTGTACCATTTTGTGGAAAGAAAGGCAATTTTAAATTTGATAGCAGCAACACATCTCAAAAAAATTGGGACAGTGGCAACAAATGGCTGTAAAAGTAAGTGTTATAAATAACAAAAAGCTGGAAGAGCATTTTGCAACTGAGATTTATTAGCAACAGGTCAGTAAAACACCTATCTATCTATCTATCTATCTATCTATCTATCTATCTATCTATCTATCTATCTATCTATCTATCTATCTATCTATCTATCTATTTTAAGAATTTGCAGAAATCTTTGTGTACAAAGCACAAAGCTGAAAGTCAATGTTTTGGCCCCGTGATCTTTCAGCCCTCAAGCAGGTCTAATTATGTTCTTGACAACACTTCAACTTTCTTAAAGTAATTCTATTCATTTTAAGCAGAGAGTGTGCCCTGGCATCTCTTGACATTCAAAAGATGATCTTAGTTTAAAACTCTGGCACAAAAGGCGATGGGTGATATACATTCCTATAAGGAATGTCAGGCCTTTATTGCTAGTATTGATTTAACAGACAATTTAATTAAAAATGCCTTAAAGTAAAAGTGTGTAGTGCAGTAGATTTAGGCATTTTGCCAAAGATGCTCTTACATATGGATTTCTGATTAATTTATTCATGATTTAAACAAAAGTCCTTCCTCTGTTGCAGTCACATAATCCTTTGGGTGAATGAGTGTTCAGTCTCAGTGCATCAAACAGCAGGTGAGAGGGAAAAAAAAGAAATCACAGTGATAAATGATTTACAGGCTGACATCTCTGCATTGACAGCCTGACTGCTGTTAATGAGGGTCAGGGATTCCTGTGCTTCATCAAAGTGGTGACAAACTGCTACAGAAGACACAGGGCTGGGCCTGACCTCATGTTAGACAATCGGAAAAAAAGTAAAGAATCAATGTTTTTTTTTAAAGGAAAAAAAAAAAGTGCTGATAAGAGTAAGGATTCAGGAAACGTTCACATCAGCGTCTCACAAACTGAGGCAGCAGGTCTGTATTGATGCAAACGGCTAGAAAAGAATGAGCTGAAGATGCAGAGAAGGAGACAACAGATTTACAGATGAGTCAAGTCGTGCTTCCAATTCCCTTTGTGTTTTTGTTTTTTTTGAGGAAAAAAAAAAGGTCTTCACTACGTAGAAAGGAGGAATGTGACTACGTATTGACATCACCTGCTGAAAATCAAAATATGGCAGACAATGTTTTTGCCAGTCCCTGTGTGTATAATTGCCTATTCGCAAAATATGTCATGAACTACTAAAGTGATTTTATTGAACAGCTAAGAATTATTATTAAACCTTTTAAAACAATTGATCCAAATAATGAGATATAAATAAATATATATATATATATATATATATATATATATATCATTATTTGGATCAATTGGATTAAAAGGTTTAATAATTTTATAATATAAGCCTGTATAATATAAGCTTTAAGTGAATATATATATTCACTGTCATCTGATGACAAAGAGCTAAAGATGGAGAAGGATAAAGATGTAAAGATGAAAAAAAGCTTTTCAAAGTGGTTGAAAGACAGCAGGTAAGTTCTGTCTGAGCATCAAGAGGAGGCCTGGAAATGTTCAGGTTACAACTGTTTACAGATCAGTATTTACAATAGAACACAGACATGAAAAATAAAGGAACTTGTTTGTGTTATTTTGTTGTTCAGACAGTAATCATTTGTTGAACTCAATGGTGAATCATAAAGCAGATAAATTACAAAAGTTGGGAGTTTAAATGTCTCCACTGCGATATAACACTACAGAGCTGTTGTGATTAATTTGATAAGTCTGATCAGAGGAAGGGTCCAATCACTAACTGTTATCCAACAAGGATATCATTTTAAAATTAAGATTTCATGTTTTTATATGTGGTTTGACTGCTGTATTCTTTTAAACCTCCTGAACACAAAGTGCATGTCATTCAGCTGTGAGGATGGAGAGAAAGAATCAGGACAGAAAGGAAGGAGACAGGTTGGTCTAATATTAGCTAGAAGTGTAGAAACAGCCACTTAATACCAAGTGATTAATTTTGAAATATTATTTATATTGAAAAACTGAAATAGCAAGATGTGTAATTTACTTAAAGCTATTAAATAATACTTGTTTGACCATATGACTTAAAGAAGAACACAGAGAAGGAATGAAGGAGACAGACATGAGGTCAGTGATCAGCTGCTGTAGAGGAGACCAGAGATGACATCAGGTAGAAATAATTCTACTAATGAGGCCACAAAAACCTAGGTGCCCAGGACGGTTTGAATTTCTGCTGACCAAAACTGTGTCATTTTGGGAAAATTAGTGCAGGCAGACATAGCAAGTCAATCACCACAGAGGAGAATGTGGACAAGAGAGGTGAAGATGATTAGGGAGAGGGACAGAGAGGTGCAGAGGAGAGGGCTGTGGCAAGACCTTACTCAGAAGATCCATCTGAATGCCCTTCACCACAGGAAGTGGGGGACTCATTGAGGCAGTACATGGTGGAGAATGACCCACAGAGATGTTCTGGGCCATACCTAAGATCAGGTATAATATGTTTAAAGTGCATGAATAAAAAAGATTTATTCATGTAAACAGGCAAAACAAAAAGGTTGGGCAGTAAGAGGCCTGGATAATGGATAGGGGGGTGCTGGCCCAAAAAAGGCTGAGAAACACTGACTTAGCAGATCATCATTCGGGGCTTTCTTACTCCAGGATCTTGGTTGTTTCATCCTGTATAGTGGCTCTGATGCTCACTAGTTCTCTGCATCCCTCCTTTCTCTTAGTGTACAGTCTCAGGGTGCTGGACTTCTACAGATCTGTTGACTAGCCCCAGTTCTGGTGGTGTTTATTGTCCAGGCTTCCACATATTGAGTGTACCTCCTCAGACGAGTAACCAAAGCTTTGAGACATAGTTTGGTAGTTTCTAGAGCCTCGTGGATGGACAACTGTCCGAGTTGCCTTGACCTTAGCTTCCGGCCTCCTCCTCCAAGGAGGACAATGCTCAAGCTTTAACACAGTGTACATTGAAACCAATAATCAGCCCATGCATAACTAAACTTTTCCTTGACGTCATTTAGATACAGTGTAAAATCTTACAGACTGACAAGTCCTTTGTTCGCTTGAGTACCCTGCTTTCCAGCATTTCGTCACCCGCTGCTCCTGCTCCACATCATATATTTACAAAGCACATAGGACAGAGTCACCTCTGACAGTGTGCTTTCAGCTGTTTTTGGAAGCCATCTGCCGAGCCATCAGCTCTGTGCACATCTCACTCTCCTTCATTCTCCTCTCTGGCTTACGAAGCATATCTAATATTAGCTTTGAGTCACAGAAGACAGACCTCTCCATCAGTGTGCCCTCAAAGACTTAAACAGTGAAGATGAACAAATGTAAAAATGGTTCTTTACTTAGAAAGAACCTGTCATCAGGATCACAGACCTACTCAACACATAGCCTCTTGTACAACACTAATCTTCCTCTAAGATAAAACCACTTCCTCTATTATCAAAAGCAGCAGCATGATGATGCTGTCATTAAAAGGAAAAGAGACCTGAACATCTCAAACACTCGTCTGTCTTTGCCTCATGATGGAGGGAGCTTTTATGGCAGGAGAAAATAGTAATTTAGTGATGACAGGAGGGCTGTTGGAGTCGGCGACTCTGCTTTATTCACATTTCAGTTTTAATTAAACTGAAATCCCTCCTTTGAGACAACAGCATGTGCTCATGTTGACTCACAAAAAAAAATGACTCACTATTTTCTGTCAAGACAAGCTGCTTGTTGTTCTCTTCAGAAAGCAAAGGTGGAGACCCAAGTTATCTTTGGGTTTCATCAATCCTTAACCTGAACTGAGTGGTTTTGTTTGTCCAAATGTTAAACTACCACTCCATCTATGTTTATATTTAGCTGTAGAACATGGCTGGATTGTGACAAATTTGGAAAAACTCTTTCAGTTTGAAGGGAATCATGACACTGATAGTCTTAAAGGTGGTATCTCACTGAGCTGTGACTATTGGGGGATTCGCTGGTGACTTAAAATGGTAGGAAAGTTGCATGAAAATATATTCATTTTCTGTAGCAGCCCCCCCTGAAAAATTAGGAGTGTTCGCATCCATTCTTTAACAGTTTATAATTATATTAAACAGTCTCGTTTGCGTTGTGCTGTAATGTTAGCCAACATTTAAACACTAATCTGTAAATATCATGTGTTTAATGTTTAAAATGAAACACAGGCAGCCATGAAGACAGGCAGATCTAAACAGGTATTTATAATCAATGTAAGTTTTAGACCTGGACATGTTTTCTGTCAAAATACAGCTCAAATGATCTAGAGATGGGTTGGATATGCCCACAACAATTTTGCAACTATTTTAAGAAAAAAGAGAAAAAAAACTGTTGCCCAAAAGTGACAGGACTGCATGGTTCTGCAACTCAAACACAGAACTTGAGAACCCCCGCCAAAGTTGCAAAATATTCTGGAGACATATGGGACAAATCAATTATAAATGTAATTTGCCAACTGGTCACAATTTTGAGTCATCAAGTAGTCACAGTTGTAGCTCAGAGAGATACTATTCTTAGTATATAGGTTTACATTAGTAATCAAAACTTGAGATTAGGCATGAGCTGGTAACCACTTTCAAGATATACCATGGAATTAAAAACTCACGGTATCAAAAGCCCTAAATGTTTCCATCATACTGTTCTTACGATTTAAATACCTTAAAGTGCAAAAAGTGTATTTTTAAATTTATTTCTAAAGTACACAACATACAGTAAAAACATGTCTAAAAGGGGAAACTTCAGTTCTCTAAATGAACAGCACACATTTATGTGAGTAACTCCCTACTGTGCCCTTAAACAAGCTGCTGGTGATGAATGACCGTATGTCCATCCCTTTAACAATCTATTTAAAAACAACTTATATTTGTGCAATAAAATTTAAAAGTACTACTGAAAAATATTGTAATATTTTACTGTTATAAGTATAATATAATTATTAATAAGCAGTGTTTGTGTCAGGTTTTGGGTTTTCTGTTTCAGTTTATTTTCATCATGTTTTCTGTTTGAGTCTTTGTTCAGTTATCTTTGTCTTAGTTTGGTTCTTGTGGTTCGTGTCTTTGTTTCCTGTCACTATTCACACCTCCTAAGTCACTCACTTGCCTATCTGCCACACCCATCTCCACCTGTCAACAATTTGTATCACTCACCTGTGCCCGCTTACCTCATCATCTTCAGTTTTTAAAACACGGTCATTTTCTCCACTACTACGCTGGTTCATTGTGTTTCTGTTCTGCTTGTTCCTGTTCCTGTTCCTGTTCCTGCCCTTGTTTTGGATTTAGTTTATGTTTTAGTTTCGCTGCCTCACCAGCTTTTGTTTTGATTTAATAAATTAGTTCTTTTAGTGCAATCATGAGTCTGCATTCTGGGTTCCCCTTCGTTGTCTCCACCACTCCTGATAGTTTGATGTATTGTAGGCAGTAGTGCAATAGCATTTCTGTTTTTCAATAAAGACAAATGAAATATTTTTTTAAATTTTTGTTTTAATACCATAAAACTAGTAATTTTGCTCAAAGGTTATCATACTGTCAGTCTCTCATACCAACCTATGCTGAGTTCATATTTAATTATTCTGTGTACTATAATTAAAAATTCTGACAATTCTTGCTTAATCTGCAATAAATAAATAAATAACAGCAAAATGCTCAGATCTAGTTACTGTAAAGAAACCTAGACTCCTAATTGACTGATGTACCATAGATTCTTTTTGCACTGCATCCCCTTTGGAAGGAGAAAAATTTCCAGCCCCTCTATCAGGTCTAAGACAGAGTATTAGGGACACTCAGAAGAAAAAAAAAAAAAGGATTTTTTTTTGTTTGTTTGTTTGTTTATTCCCGTTTCAACATTAAAGTCCCAATGTCAAAATTAAAGTAGAATTTTTTTTTTAAAAAAGTGGTCTTTCAAGTCTGAGCTGGAGAAAGTGAACCTCACTCTGCTAATGAACCCAACTGTATTTGTTCCATTTATTATTTTTGTATTTAAAGGTTATGGGTGAACTTTTACTACATTTACTAGAAAAAATAGCATGAAGTAGCTTATGTTAACCAGTCTGAGATGAGTCATACACAAAATAATCAAAAGCGATTAGTTTTGAGTCTTGACTGGATTGTTCTGTCAGTTATCTAACACTAGATATATCATAAATTTATCTTCATCACTATAACAGTGAGCACAATATCAATATTGCAAAGGACTGATTGGCCTGCAATAAATCATGTTTTTCTACATATACCAATATATTTTAAGTGTCATGCATTTATATTCTGCGTGTTAATACGTTTGGTTGATCCAATGGACTCTTACTGTCTTGATACCCATACCTGGTGTAGATGACAGTGAAAAAAGAAGAGAAAGTGAGGAGTGAGAAAAATGTAGATTTACCGCAATTGATAACGGCATTGCAGTATTAAACAATAATCGCACATTGCAAGTTGTTCTCATTCAGCCTTAGCACAAGACTCTGTACACTTCACCTAGGAGCCAAAACATGAAGGCAAAGATCCAAAGAGTTCATTTACAATATTTACTTGTAAGTGCGTATAATAAAGTGAGGGTTGTCCTGGAGAGGAGAGGTGGAGTAAGTATCTTTGTATGAAATCCAAATTTTTCTTAATATTAATATTCTTTATTCAGTAATAGTTACATTAAACAGCCTCATGTTAGCTGTTCTGTAATATTAACCAACTTTACGTAGTTAGTTCGGTTCAAGTCCGGTCTGTATTCACACCAGAAGCGAACCGCACCAGAGTTCGTTTGGAAGCGGACCGAGACCACCTCAAAAAGCGGGTCTCGGTCCAGTTGTTTAATCCGCACCGGATTTTGCATGACTGTATTCACACCTGCACAAAAAGTCCGGACCAACGCTGGAAACGAACTCTGCTTCGATTAAAGCGGACCAAATGTGTCAGGTCTGAATACGACCCTAGATTGTACAAAAAGGTTTTATTAGAGTCAAGGGAGATTAAAACCTGATAAACTAAAAGTTTCTAATAGAATGGAGGATACCGAGGTAGAAGTTCAAAACCACATTGAGACTTTTGATGTGTCCTAATGGATCTCGATTTTCCTTGGTAACTACAGGCAGCCATGCACTATTAGAAGGAAGCAATACGAAAAGGTTCAAGTTATATTTCCAAAATAATATGCAACTCATGTAAGTAAGTCATAAAATGTTAAAAAGTTCTGCTTCTTTTTGGAATCTGTGGGCTTAATGCTGGTTCTTTTTGATCCAGTCAAACATAAAACAAGATCATTTTTTTGTTGTATCTGTTAAATCCAAAAGACGTTAAAAAACAAAAACAACCGGACTTCTATTCTGTAGCAGAAGACGTTTCGCTTCTCATCCGAGGAGCAGTATATTTCATAAAACTTTCCACTGTTATCAGTTTTGCATTACACGGGTATTTACATGGAATTCTATGGTTATTTGCAAATGTAAAAAGCACAGCTAGCTGAAGAACCTCTGGTAAAGACTGCGGCAGTTCCAGTAGCAGTTTTATAATATTTCTGTCAGAATAACTGTGTAATTCAAAAAAGATGGTAAAGTAAAGGTTTAAAGAATAATGATAATAATAAATAATGTTTAAATAACTGTCCTTATTTTAAATGGTAAAATCCACTTTAGAAGTGGGTCTGGTCAGTCTAGCTATTATTAGCTTGTCAATATGTTCCGAACACACCCTCTTTTAAAGTGAAATCTGCCATCTTAAAACCGCTTAAATCTTTAAAATTTCCTGTATATCATGCATGCACTTTTATTTAAACCTTTACACCACTGTCAATTATGCATTACACAGGTAATCTGACAAAAATATGAAATTCTTACCTAAAATCACACAAGGCTGCAGCAGAACTGCTGGGGTGAAAAAAAGCTAAATTCATCATCTTCAAATATGTAAATTAGACAACAACAATATTTTTAGTTGACACATAATTTGTATGAACTTATCTTTTTATTTATTTAATATTTAAACTGTTAATTTCAGCTCCATAAGTATGGATACGTCAGTTGAGTTCTGCTTGGCTACTTCCAAGCAACGTTTCACTTTCAAATTATCCTGCAGCTAAACAGTTACAGCTTGGAAAGCATTTTAACAAGCTGGGTTAAGTTTTCAAAGGAAGGCAGTGTCTAAAATATCGGAGTACTCCAAGCCAGCTGACATTTAAAGAATAGCATGTACGCTCTGGCTCACAACAGCACAACAAGAGTGCTGCACAGACAAAAGGGCTGTGAGGTGCCAGCAGGGTTACAAGGGGGCAGGAATTTTCCGGTAAATTTCCTGAAACTTTCCATGGGGAATTAAGATGGGGAATTTGGGAAATAATCCAAACTGGAACCCTTCTCTCAATTGTTCTAAAATACACTGAAACAAATACCTGCTGCTAAAGATCACTGAAGCAAAATTTATTTCCTTTCTGGAATTCTTACTCAAACATTTTATATGGAAATATAACAAATAAATGTTGGAATATAATCAGAGAAATATGTCTAGTGGTGGCAGGCAGGAAACAAAATAATGTGTGATTTAAAAATTTAAAAGCCTGTTTATTCAGACAACGCATATGTCATAATTCTGCATACGTCAAATATATCTATCCATCAAAGTTTACTTCACTTTATGTAGTCCACAGGTTCACCTGTGGAGCTTCAATAGTCTGGTGCTCTGGGCTCAAAAATGTGGCTTTAATAGTCCTGTGTTGTAGAAATCATCTGTGCATGTGATAAAGTAATAACATGGATAGATTTGAGTGTGCTTGCATGAAATCTGGTTGTTTTAGTCAAAATTATACCAAAATATATATTTCCTCAACTATATTTCAAATCCCTGTTAAGGATCAACCTTTAATATTTTAAATTCCAGGTTTATTCCTGCTTATTCCCATAAAATGAGGTGCTACCTCAAGTGGAGGAGTTTTCATTGCTAAGGTCACGAGTGAGAAAAAAATGGAGCATGAGAGCAACAGAAGGACTCCACAGTATTGGGTACTCCATACCGAAGAGTGCAGAGTCCTAATTAAGAAGGAGCTGAGCTGCAAGGCAAAGCTCTCTGTTAACTGTTTAATCGATGTTCCCAACTTTACAAACGTTGGGTTGACCAAAATAGTGAGATCTCGGATATAAGCGGTAGAAATTAGTTTTCTCAACAGGGTAGCTGGGGTCTCCCTTAGAGATAGTGTGAGAAGTTTGGTTATCTGGGAGGGACTTGGAGTAGAGCAGCTGCTCCTCCATATCGAGAGGAGCCAGTTGAGGTGGTTCAGGTATCTGGTAAGGATGCCTCCCGGACACCTCCCTAGGGAGGTGTTCCAGGCATGTCCAACTGATAGGAGACCCCTGGGAAGACCCAGGACATACTAGAGAGACTATGTCTCTCCCTGATGGCCTGGGAACATCTTGGAGTTCTCTCAGAAGAGTTGGAAGAGAAGAGGTGGCTGTGAAAAGAGATGTCTGGGCCTCCCTGCTCCAGCTGCTGCCCCCGCGACCTGACTCCAGAACAAGAGGCAGATGTTTTGATGGACGGATAGTTGGATGTATAAAAGATGAGATCCTGATTTCTTTTTGTCCCGTTTTCTCCGTTGTAGCAGGAAAAACACATCCCGATGGCTGGAAATCTCCTATACTTAGGTGGGGGAACAGATCTCAACACAACACCTGTATGTCAATGTGCTGCTTTACTGTATCTATTTGATTTCTGCCTAGTTTACACATTTAGTTGGATAAATAACGATAACTGCTAAATGAACTTAAAACAAACAAATTCATATAAAATCCATAAAATGAATACAATTTATATATGGTATAAAAAGTGTAGGTTAAGTTAAAAGACGATTTGGCAAGGTTTCAGTCTTCATTATTCCATTTTTTAAAATGTTGCTGTAACATTTTTGAAGGTAAAGCTGTGTGACTGAATTCCTGCAAAACAAGGATTTCTCACCAACAGTATCCTTACATCATGATGCATATTCAGACTTTTTATTTTTAAACACATAAATAGTAAGATCATTTTATTTATTTTACCATGTTGGAGTTAGATTTTTAAAATCATATTTTCCACTTTAATTTGCAAAACCCTGCTTACTTTTTATTTCGTGGCATATTGTAAATGACAAGTTGACTTTTATAAATGAAACTAACTGAAGTGAAATTGTTGAATATAATTTTTGGGACAGAAATAAGTCGTTTAGATTAATCGAGAAATTAGTTGATTGATTAATTGAAATAAAAAGTCATTAATGACAGCTCTCCCTAAGATGTTAATATTCACCACAAGTTAAAGAGACCTAAACTAAGCAGTTAGTAGATATTTTAATTAATGCACTTTTCAGATGTCTTTTTATTGTTTTTAAATCAGACAGTGAGATGTGTCTGATAATGAATGTTAACTTTTCTATGGGTTTCTAAATATCTATAAATCAATTTTTTAATTAACGTGGAGCCCTTAAATAAAAAAAATGTTTCATTTAATTTCCCTGCATTTGTTAAATTCAAAGACAAGTTAGTTTAAGGTCAATTTCATTCATAGATTACTGTCCTAATTTCTGTCGTCAGTGTCCTGAGCAGAAGAAAAGTAGATAAAACAAATGATTTATATAAGCTACCTTTTTAAAGTCTCCACCACCTGAACTTTGCGAATCTGTTTTAAATGATTAAAAACAAACTCAGGGTTAAACTTTTTTTTTATTATCGCCCACCACTGAAGGCAGAGCTATGTTTTTTATGCCTCTGTGTTTGTGTGTGTGTGATAAGGTTTGTTTATTCTGTTCGCAAAATATCTTGTAATCCCTGAACATGTTTTAGTGAAACTTTCAGAAGGTAATCATTGGTTGTATCTCTACAACTGATTACCTTTCGTAGTCAATCCTATTTAAGATGGCGGGCACATCTGATCGAACTAAGCCAACATAAAAATGGCTATAACTCAAACCTCTTTCAATCTACTGAAATAAAATTTGGTGTGGTCGTAACTGAGAGTTATTCACAACACACAGGAGTGCTAACAGATCATGCAAGATCTTGAAATATTGCACAAGATCACACTGGATATCATTTACAAGGTTTGACCAAAACGGCTACAGCTGTCATTCCTTCAAGGAATGCAAAGCCTTTAATTATCTTTAGCACAGATAGTGTTAGGACAACAAAAAAGGTGAATAACTATCAGATTTCACCTCAAAATATGTGTTGGTAGTGAATGGAACTGCCAACATTTTAACTGTTAATAACTTTTACAAATAATCCCACATCAAAATGGTTTGAATGTCCCTTTAAAGTTTTAGCGTAATGTTGTTGTGCTGCAGAAAAACATTCACAATGTTAATCCAGATTTTTTTCCCCTCCACAGTCACGACGCTTTTTCTATTCATTGTTATGATGTGTAGTGAACTCTTAATTAGAGAGTGAAAATCTGACTTTACCGTTAGACAAAAAAATCACTTAAAACTTCTAACTGAACAGTTTCACGTTTTAAGAAAGTGCCCTTTTTTCTTAAATATTATTCTGATTTGGGTGGACCTGAATTCGGCTCGCTTTCCCACAGACTGCACCCGCAGCAGCTGGGGATGGTTCCTACGCACCTTCTTCGCATTCTGACACGAACTGGCAGCAAAAGGCGAGCCAGCGGCGGATACTTACGGTGAGATGAGCTCGGCAGGACGAGTGCAGGTGCTGCGGCAGGACGGCAAGACATGGATGGTGTCCGCGGGGATAGATGGATCCAAACCTGAGACATGTGAGAGAGAGAGAGAGAGAGAGAGAGAGAGAGAGAGAGAGAACCGCGTCTCGCTCCGGCTCAGCTGCCGCCAGAGCTGGCTCG
Organism: Kryptolebias marmoratus; assembly: GCF_001649575.2. Classification (NCBI taxonomy): domain Eukaryota; kingdom Metazoa; phylum Chordata; class Actinopteri; order Cyprinodontiformes; family Rivulidae; genus Kryptolebias; species Kryptolebias marmoratus. The sequence continues at coordinate 11,758,265 of NC_051452.1, read as the reverse complement.
TCTCATTGGACAGGAGTAAGGACGTGGGCGTCTAATCAACACGCTGATTGGTCAAACAGCCCACACAGGAGCAGAGGAACACCTGGCTGAATGTTAAAACCTGCCCAGGAGAATTTGGTAATGGTGTGCAATACTTTAAAATTTGATATCGATTCGATAGCAAATTAGTATCACTGATATTGATCCGATTTGTTTTAACTTATAAGGGCAGCCTTTTAAGTTTCTTGTAGGGAGCACAGTGTGTCATGTTTTATCATCAGTATGTTAAAGCGGACCTATTATGTTTCATCAAACAAGTTAGGATAGGTCTGTGGGCTATACAAAAAGATGTTCATTACATTTAACACACAAAATTATTCTCAGATATTGAGATTTCACCTGATCAGTTCTGCCTGTTTTGAGCTCATTTCAGAATGAGCGTTTTAGGGCTACATCACTATGCAAATAATCTCCTGTTGGCCATGCCCCCCAACTCAGTGTGCCATCTCAAAACGTAAAAACTGCAGATCTGACACACATTTATATCGTTTTTAATTCAAACTCTGAGGATTCTGACTTTGAGACAGGGGCACTTAATGGTTCCGAACCAACATTTGTCGAGTCAGACACCAGTAAACTATGGAGGACTGAAAGTATAATCATAAAATAATCAAAAATAAAAGCAAAAAATAATATATATATATATATATATATATATATATATATATATTGCTTTTGCCTTTTCCCTACACATTTCCTCCTCTTCTTTAATCACGTGTGCATTTCTGCCTCAGTATGCAAATGATGGGCTGTCTTCTTGGTCCAACTCCTCTCCTATTGGTCAATAACCAGGAAGGAGCAGGATCCATGTGCAGATCCATTGTTCATACCTGCGCTCTCGACCGTTTCAGGAGAACGCCAAATTTGAGAGGAAGTGAAGTCTGGCAGAGATGTCTCAGACAGCTGCAGAAGAGTCAAGGCTCGTTGCTAGGTTAGCTGACAGCAACACAGTCAGTGATGACTATGTATTGTTTCCCTTTCCAAACCCCCAGAGCGCAGAGGAGGCACGCTTTAATACCGCTCGCACCCGTGCACGCTCCCTCGCGGGGGCGCGCCCGATCACTTTTCAGCACAACACCGTCCGTCCTTCTTTCAAATGGTATCAGTTCGGTATGCCTTTACCCCCACCTGTAGCTCCCACCATGCTCTGGCGGTGGCCGGTTAGTCGCTTTTTTGCCCTCACCCTAAAATCTGACCACTTTTTCTCTACCTTGGCCCCAGTCCTCTCTGTCCCACTCCCTGAATTAACAGTGATAACAATGTGCTGCCGCTCACAACGCTTCCTTTAATTTGTAACGCATACTTGACAACTGTCCCGCATTGGGCGGGACAGTCCCGCATTTAGCCCCCCCTGTGATTTGGTTCAAGAAGTCCGACACGGAGCAGAAAAAGGTAATATGCTAACTCTGCTAATGCTAATGCTAACTCTGCTATTAGACTATTTTCTCATCTGATGCCAACACAACAAACCTCTTCTATCACTTAAAGAAGAAACACGAAAAAGAATATTTAACAATCCAAAAAGTGCAAGGTCAAACAAGTTGTAAAAGAGCCGGGGAAAGTTGCGAAAAGGAAAACTATAGCCGGCCGAAGATAATAGAGTCTGTTGTCATTTGATACTGTTACGTCGTAACAGGTACATATATATTGCTGCACTAAATTGCAGCAGATCTCATTTGTGAAAGTTCAGTTAAATGACACTTCGAAATAAAGCTTGAAAAAGGTAAGAAAAGGGATTATTTTTTTCATATTTTTCAGAGAATAACTGACAACGTACGTAATTGGGGTATATTGTGATATATATCGTTATCGTGATATAAAATTATCCATATCGTGATATAGGATTTTTTCCATATCGCCCAGCACTAACAATATTATTCGACCCCCTTGCGTTAATACTTTGTAGTGCCACCTTTTGCTGCGATTACAGCTGCAAGTCACTTGGGGTATGTCTCTATCCGTTTTGCACATTGAGAGACTGAAATTCTTGCCCATTCTTCCTTGCAAAACACCTTAAGCTCAGTGAGGTTGGATGGAGAGCGCTTGTGAACACCAGTTTTCAGCTCTTTCCACACATTCTCGACTGGATTCAGGTCTGGACTTTGACTTGGCCATTCTAACACCTGGATACGTTTATTTGTGAACCATTCCATTGTAGATTTTGCTTTATGTTTTGGATCATTGTCTTGTTGGAAGATAAATCTCTGTCCCAGTCTCAGGACTTTTGCAGATTCCAACAGGTTTTCTTCCAGAATGGTCCTGTATTTGGCTGCATCCATCTTCCCATCTATTTTAACCATCTACCCTGTCCCTGCTGAAGAAAAGCAGGACCACATGTTTGGTGTGTCTCCCAGGTGGCTTGTGGCAAACTTTAAACAAGACTTTTTATGGATATCTTTGAGAAATGGCTTTCTTCTTGCCACTCTTCCTTAAAGGCCAGATTTGTGCAGTGTACGACTGATTGTTGTCCTATGGACAGACTCTCCCACCTCAGCTGTAGATCTCTGCAGTTCATCCAGAGTGATCATGGGCCTCTTGGCTGCACCTCTGATCAGTCTTCTCCTTGTTTGAGATGAAAGTTTAGACGGACGGCCTGGTCTCAGTAGATTTTGATCTGATACTCCTTCCATTTCAATATGATCGCTTGCACAGTGCTCCTTCAGATGTTTAAAGCTTGGGAAATTTTTTTGTATCCAAATCCGGCTTTAAAATTCTCCACAGCAGTATTTTGGACCTGCCTGGTGTGTTCCTTGGTCTTCATCATGCTCTCTGCACTTTAAACACAACCCTGAGACTATCACAGAGCAGGTGCAATTATACGGGGACTTGATTACACACAGGTGGATTCTATTTATCAACACCAGTCATTTAGGACAATATTGGGTCATTCAGAGATCCTCACTGAACTTCTGGAGTTAGTTTGCTGCACTGAAAGTAAAGGGGCCGAATAATATTGTACGCCCCACTTTGCAGTTTTTTATTTGTTAAAATAGTTTTAAAAATCCATTAAATTTCGTTCCACCTCACGATTGTGTCCCACTTGTTGTTGATTCTTCACAAAATAATAAAAATTTTATATCTTTATGTTTGAAGCTTGAAAAGTGGCAAAAAGTTGAAAAGTTCAAGGGGGCCAAATACTTTCGCAAGACACTGTAAGTTTTGGGAGCCGCAGTCATGGTGTGACAAATAAAAGGAAGTGTTGTGAGCGGCAGCATGTTACCACTGTTATTTCAGTGAGTGGGACAGAGAGGACCGGGGCCGAGGTGGATAAAAAATGGTCAGATTTTAGGGTGGAGGCAAAAAAGCGACTAACTGGCCATCACCAGAGCATGTCAGCTACAGGTGGGGAAAGGCGTATCGAACTGATACAATTTGAAAGAAGGACGGATGGTGCCGTGCTGAAAAGCGATTGGGTGCGCCCCCACAAGGGAGCGCGCACAGGTGTGAGCGGTATTAAAGCGCGCCTTCTCTGCGCTCTGGGGGTTTGGAAAAGGAAACAATAATTAGTCATCACTGACTGTGTTGCTGTCAGCTAAGTTACCAACGTGCCTTAACTCTTCTGCAGCTGTCTGAGACATCTCTGCTAGACTTCACTTCCTCTCAAATGAGGCGTTCTCCTGAAACGGCTTGTCATGGGGGGGTGGAGATGACGGAGACGAACCCAGAGCGCAGACTCATTTTAAAAAGAAACTAATTTATTAAACAAAACAAAAAGCTGATGTGGCAGCAAACAAATAAAAACATAAACTCAATCAAAAAGACTAAGAAGAGAACAAAAATACAAACTGGAGCAGGAACAGGATCTGTCACGGAAACAGGCAGGACGGGAACACACACACACAACAAACAACAAACAATGAACCAGCGAGGTATGGAAGGAGTGACCGGGTTTTGAACACTGAGGATGAAGAGGTAAGTGGGAACAGGTGGCATGATTACAGAGACAGGACTGGTGTAGATGGGTGTGGCTGACAGGCAAGTGAGTAACTGAGGAAGAGTGAATAGTGACAGGAAACAAGACACAAACCATAAGAATAAAACTAAGACAAAAAATAACTGAACAAACAGAAAACACGAAGACAATAACTGAAACAGAAAACCCAAAACCACACAATGTTCCTTCCTGGTTATTGACCAATAGGAGAGGAGCTGGACCAAGAAGACAGCCCATCATTTGCATACTAAGGCAGAAATGCACACAGTGATTAATATAAACATTACTTGATGAAACGTATGTGTAAGAAAAAGGCAAAAGTAAAATATATATATATATATATATATATTTATATTTCTGCTTTTATTTTTGATTGTGTTGCTTTCGGTCCTCCATATGAAACAGCAGGTCCAAACCCGAACAGTGTTCGAACAGCTGCCTGGTAAAGATGAGTTTTGGGTTTTTTTCTTTTCTTCTCTTTTATTAACATAGTTCTAATGTTAGTTTAGACAAACCTGCCATGAATTCAACAGAGATGTGTTTCTGGGACAGGTGAGCTGTTCAAATTACAACTTTCTTTGGTAATATTGCAGGGACATTGCCATCAAAAATAAAATGAAGCCATGCAGCTCTGTTCTCTGTGACTGGGAGAACATGCATGGACACATGTTCTATATTGCAGCCGACAACTAAATATTTTACTTTTCCAGCAGACATTGTGCAGCGGTAAAACCAGCAGAACAAACATGATGGTCTTCTTGTAATGAAGTGGTTGGAGCTCCACTTGAGTTGCTAAGTGAGGTGCTGGGCTCAACTTGGGGTTGCTAGGTAATGGGGATTGTGATGCAACAATCCTGAGGGTTTTGAAACATGTTGTTTTGCAGACACCAGAAAACATTTACTTATTGTCAAAAAACAGCTGGGTGGTTTATTTTATTTATTTTTACTTGGACTGTTTCTAGAAGCAATAACTAACCAAATGGAAGTACAAAAATGTGCAAAAAGTGAATTTTGCATAATAGGTCCTCTTTAAATCTGAATATAGTTTTATGACTATTAAATGACTGAATTTAGCTTTTCTGTAATTAGCTGATTATTTGGTTTTTAAAATCAAGATGAATTTTAGTCAACGTTTCTAGTCAAATAATTTTTTTAATTGAAAAATTGCATTTTCTGTGAAAATGCGGTGTCACTACTTGGAGTGTTGACTTTGTTGACAAAACTGAGTTGTTTAAGTTAGAACAAGCATAACACAGCTAAAAGAAGCCAAACAGAAGCTATGCTGTCATATATGTTTACTCACACAGACTTCAGCCAGCCTGATGTAGGTCAACCATGTGACTCAAGCTTCTACAAGATTTTAAACAGAATCAGCCAAGTGTTTTGTTTATGCGTGCATACCCACATTTTATAATTGCATACCATTATATTTGGAAAACTACTGGAGTAAACTCTTTCAAACTACACCATTTTATATAGTCAAGGTGAACAGTTTTTACTTCTGATATCATACTTTCTGATGAGTACCTGTGCGATATATATATATATATATATATATATATATA
>NC_051452.1:11745948-11751853 GCF_001649575.2 Kryptolebias marmoratus | reverse complement strand
AATCTGTACACATTATTTATTAAGAATTCACTATTTTAAAAAAGGATAGACCAGTCAACTTTGAAGTGAATTCTGTCAAATACTTAGCTTCCGAGTCTTAACATCTGTGGTCTTCATTTCCTCCTTTGGCCAGGTAATTATTCCTGCAGGGTATCTGATTACTGGTAAGGCATAGCTGTTTATATATATATATATATATATATATATATATATATATATATATATATATATATATCTGGTGTGGTAGATCTGAGCCTCTATTGCTCTGGTGCATACCCACATTTTATAATTGCATACCATTATAACATATATATATATATATATATATATATATATATATATATATATATATAGTTATTGGCATTTATAAAGTTTGTAGGCAAATCAAAATGAGTTGGAGCTTGAATAAATGGTGTCTTCATCTACAGAAATTAGTGAAAATGTACCAACATGCAACTACAATTATATTTCCATCTGCTTCAACCAATGAACTTCGCATTTTATAAAAAGCAAAAGATCACAATTTCACATGTGAAATATGTTAAATTAGCATATACAATATATGAAACATGTAATGTGTTTTGCACATGTGGAATTTGTGGTTTGGAACAAAAACCACATGAACTTTAGATGTGAAAAATCATGTTCATAAAAAACATGTTAATGAAATGTGTTTTTTTTACATGGGACACATGGTTTTATAACAAACAGTGCATTAACTTCACATGTGAAATATGTGCTTTGCATATGGAAAAATGGTTTTGAAACTAACCACATGAACTTCACATATTAAAATCATGTTTTCACATAGGAAAATATATTCAATTAAAATGCGAATAATATGAAACGTGTTCTGGAAAAGAAAATCACATGAAATTCGAATCTAAAAATCACATTCTCACAGGTAAAAAATGTGAATTTAATATGAATTCTGTAAAATACATGTGAATCATGTTTTGCACATGAGAGACATGATTTTTGAACACAACACACATGAACTTCATGTGAAAAAAATGTGTTTTCACAAAAACTGATTCTTTAATAAACAAAACAAGAAAAACAAAAGGCTGACGTGGTAGCAAGAACAAACAAACGTATGTGTAAAAACATGGCAAGAAAAAAGAACATAAAGACAAGAACTGCATAACAGAAAGAATGAACCGGCGAGGAAGTGGAGAAGGTGACCAGGTTTTAAAGACGTGTAACCAGGGGAAGTGAGCACAGGTGAGTAATTACAAAACTTGGGACAGGTGTAGATGGGCGTGGCAGGCAAACAAGTGATAACCTGAGGAAAAGTAAATGATGATAGGAGAACCGAAACACAAGGAGCAAAACAGAACTAAGACCAAACAAAACACAGACGACAAAATAAAATAAGAAACAATAAAACCAAACTGAAATATAAAAGAAAACAACCCCTGAAAACCGAAAAACAAAGCACCAAGACTCAAAGCCAAAACAAAAATACTTGAATTCAGGATGTAAACATTATACAACTATTTTATCTTTTATGAACTATACCTAATAAAAATAAATATTGTAATAATTGTAATTGTAAACATTTTGAAATCTTTCAGTCAATATAGAAATAAATATGGACTATCAGTGCCCAAAAGGTGTTTCTATTTTTGGAGTATTTCATATTAGACGTTTTGTATAAACATAAGTTTAAAAAAAGTACAAAGATGAACAAATGGTGATATTAAGAGTGTTTATGTACTGCAGATGGCAGGGTAGAAGTGACTGCCTTTATAGATCCTGCAGCAAAGCTGAAAAGCAGCTGTACAACTCTGTCAGCCTAAAGGAGATGCTGTAGAGAGGAGCCGGAATATTTTCTCGTATCTATTCAGATACAGTAGGTTTAGAAAGTATTCAAACTTCTTTAACATTTTGTTATTTTGTTTTGTTTTAACTTGGTGCTACAATCATTTAAATTGTATTGTCTTAGTAATATACACTCGCCCCATAATGACAATCTACAAACTGATTTTTTTTCTTTTTTAGTAAATTCAATAAAGAAAACCCCAATATTACATTTCCATAAGTATTCAGACCCTTTATTTAGTACTGCAATGAAGCACCTTTGGCATCCGTTACAATCTTGAATCTTTTTAGGGTTTTACCAGTGAATTTACAAGTTTGCTCACCTGGTTTGGGAGATTTTCTGATATTCTTTTTTGCAAATCCTCTCGAGCTGGGGACTGTTGGTTGAGGCATTTTTTTGTTTGATAGAGTTTAAGTCAGGCTCTGGCTGGTCCACTCGGGGACATTCACAGAGTTGTCTCTAAGCCACTTATAAATAAGTGCTTTCTCTTTTAAAGCTGGAAGTGAAGGGTCTTTTTATCTCTGTTAAGAAACTGTTTTTGTCTGATGAGGCCAAATTTGCCAGTTTGCTGTCATTTAACCATAGAAGTTCTGATGTGTGAATAAAGATACAGGTTATTATTTACTGATTAACAACAAAGAAGCAGTGCTCCTGTAAATTAGCCATGGAATGAAAATGCCTGTCCAAAAAAACAACAATGAAATGTGACTTTCCTTGTGCTAGCAAAGTGTTTCCCAGTAAAAACTATAAACAGCTCCCTGCAATGCTCAGAATCTGTAATTATTAGTTGTGGCTAACTACCCGGCCTCTTTAGAATCACGTACAATGAACCTTGAGGGAGCTCATTACAGCTTAATAGCTCTAAGGCACTATGTAAACATCATTTAGGAACAGCAAGGCCTTTTGTGTTTAAAGTCACACAAGCTTTGTACCCCTTCATTTAATAGTGTTTCTGTAGCGAAAATGTAACTTAATATATATTACTATGAGTACCTAAAGCTAGAATCTGGGCCAAATTATAATCTGGATCAAAGCTGGACTGCATACAAAAAAATTGATTTTCATCAAATGAGACGGACTTTAAGTCTAACATGAGCAAAGACAGTAAGAATGAGTCTTGCCAGTGTTAACATAATATCTTAAGACTTCATGGCTGTTTCTATTTACTAGTTGTGAGAACCGACTCGTGCTGTGTCTCAACAAGAAGTGTAAAATCATTTGTTAATATATTTTGCACGCAGAACATGAGTTAAACATTTCAATGAATTTAAAAAAAAATTTTCACAGGGGGTTGGATCAGTTAGAAAGTGTTCTGGACACTTTAGCCAAAACAAAAAACACCAGAAGCTAAAGGTAGGACCTCACTGGGCTATGGCTGTTGGGGACTAGTTAGAGAAACAGGACAAGAAAATGCAAAAATGTTCAGTTGGAATGACATCTAATAATAGGAAGTTTGCATGAACTTCCAGCAAAATTTAGGCTTAGTATCACCAGGGGTTTGTATACATGTTGCCAAAAAATACAGCTCTAGTACTCTGGAATTACAGAAACTAAACTGAGACGGGTTTTTAGACAGGTTCCAGACTACAACTACTTTGAGATAATTGATTCCACAAATGTTTTGAACATGTTAAAAATTCCTGTGACATGAGAGCGATGCCCTGCAACTTAAGAAAGGAAATTGAGAACCCTCAAGAATGCTTCAAGACATTTTGGAAACTCTCGCAAATTATAATTTGTCACAAACAATTGCAGCCCAGTGAGAAACTAGCTTAAAGGAATAGTCCAGTCAACTTTGAAGTGATTTTCTGACAAATTGTTATAAATAGCTGGTACCTTATTAGCTGTGATATCAGTCATAGAGCACAGAGTATGGAAAAAGAGGCAAAAGTCTTCATTCGTAAAAACAACTTTAAAAAAAAAGAAATAGCAGTGTGAAAGAACACTACAGTAGTTAATTATAAACCACTACACTTTTGCATAGTGTTCATTGCTGTTTTCTCAACCGAACAACATTTGTGTTGTATAGCACGAAAGGATTACTGCTTCTGTTTGGTGAGACTCCAGAATTTACATTAAGATTATTGCTATCTTGTTGCCGGAAGAGGAAAACTGATGACAACCATGTAATTTCAATTCTATTATTAAAGATTCTCAGTTGGACTGAGGTCTGTGCTTAGATTAGACCACTCCAGGACATTTACATGATTCTCCTTAACCCCCTGGAGTGTTGCTTTAGCAGTGTTTAGGGTGATTGTCCTGCTGGAAAGTGAACCTCTGTCCCAGTCTCACATCTCTGGAAGACTCAAACAGGTTTCCCTCAAGAATTTCTCTGTATTTTGCTTCATCAATCTTTCCTCCAACTTTTACCATTTTCCCAGAATCTACTGATGAAAAACATCCCCAAAGCATGATGCCGCCACCACCACTGTAGGGATGTGTTTTCAGGATGAGAGGTGGCAGGTTTATAACAGACATGGTGTCATTTTTGAAAACCAGAAAGGTCATATTTAGTCTCATCTGACCAAACACCTGCTTGTTTGGGGAGTCTACAGTTCACATTTACCACTACCACACGGATACATGAAACTAAGTGAGGTGGGATTCACTTGTACTGATGGTTTTTACACGTATTTCTACCCTTCTCTGTGTGTTTCATGTCATGGCTGCCAAATTTCACCTGGAGCTCCTTGAAGAGACTTGTTACAGCACAATTCTTTAATCCTCGTTTCCTGACAGTCCTGTGTTTACTTTGAGTTAGTGTTTCTGTCAGTGTGCGTCACCTGGAGATGAAGCAGAGGGCGACTGTCAAGTCACTCTTCAATCACAGCTTCCATTTTGCAGCACATGAATGTAGGGCAAACAATAACGCAAAATGCCTTAACAGCATAGTCCTCACAGAAGTATAGAGAAATAAGATGGTCAGTTCTGCTTAAACCTTCGTAGGAAAATCACAATTTGACATTGAGTGAACAAACTTCTGATTGTTTGATTCACTTTGTTTGGTGTGCTACAGTAACATGGAGCCCTGACTTTTAATTTGACACTGCACTCTTTCCGTAGGATCCATTATTAATGAACGCTAATGGTCCATATGGAACACCAACACTTCTATTGATTAGGTTTGTCTTACCTCTGATCTAATCATAGAAAGCCATCAACACCACTGTGTGTGTGTGTGTGGATGGGGGGTGTCAGGGCTCAGATTTTTACTTTCACCACTTAAACATCTTGAACCATTCCAAAGACTAAACTACAAAAATGAAAAGCATCAAGTCTTGGACTGGCTGAAATAGTCAAATTTTAAAATAACATTCTTGGAGAGTAGCAGATACCTGAAACGCATGACCTGAGCTCCACAGCTTTCTTAGTGATTAACGTGCTTCAGTGTGTGGCTCGTTGCCCAATACCATACAAGGATCAGATGAGTTGTTTTAGTCGTCGTTGTTGAGTCCTGGGATATTCCAGGAAGGAGGTTCAACAAAATCAAAAAGTTTATCTGCAAACTCTAAGGTTAAGGAAAGTTGAGGTAAGAGCATGCACGTATGCAGTAAAAAGGCACATCTATAGAGGAACAATACCCCAGTTTACCATGGCAACTGACAGATGAATCTAATCTGTTTCTGAATACCAAGTGCACAAAGACGCAGTATAGCTGGAGCAGTGGTGCATGTGATGGCGTCACAGTATATCCTAGAGTAGCGTTTCTCAACGCCCCCCAGGGGCGTTGAGAGGATGACGGGGGGGGGCGCTGGCAGCAATATTTTCAAAAGGGGGGCGTTGATATTCTTTTGGGGGGCGTTTGCTTAAAGGTAAAGTTTATACAAAAGATTCACAACAATATCAGTTTAAACTTTGAACTACTTGCAAAAATATTGTGGCCTAAAATATTCAAACTGCAGCTGTATCGATGGTGTTTCTTTTCAACGCAGCTCCATGCTGCCTTCAGGAGAACGGGACATCAGAGTATCATTTTTATAATTTGTCCCACATGGCAGTTACTTTGAGAAAGGAACGCTCTCTTTAGTGATATTACCCTTGGAATTATTTATTTCTCTTACATGGGTTAATTTGTCTGAA
>NC_051452.1:11733174-11744014 GCF_001649575.2 Kryptolebias marmoratus | reverse complement strand
GGGAGGGGGGCGGTAAGAGGCCTTGATAATGGATAGGGGGGCGCTGGGCCAAAAAAGGTTGAGAAACACTGTCCTAGAGCTTTAATTCATGTAATGTTTTTTTTTTCAATAGTTATTTTTTTTCCACATTTATATGAAAAGTCAAATAAATTAAATTGGCCATATTCCTCTGAACAAATGCATTTGTCAAATTGCTGATTTAGACTTTTTTCCCCTTCCCTACTCTACCAAAAGTCTGAAAAGCAAGATTCCCAGAACAAGATACATATTTTTTTACATAAACCATACTGATTTCAGAAATTTCGTAGTCAAAACAACTAAATAATAATAATGACAGGTTTGATCTTTATAGTTTATTGTTTAAATGATACTATGATTTATAAGCTTGTGAAATCTAAAGAATTCTATATTTTACTTCCCTACCTGGCTCTGGCTAGATGTTGTTGTTTTATCTCAGAAGGATGTTTATTTAATAATTACTAACAAAACTGAACAAAAGTAATCTGTGTTTGGATGATTCAGTTCTCATAATTTTAGAAATAGAGAAGTAATGCTGTTTATTATCTATAGACCAGAAATGCAGTAAAGCAATTATATAAACAGCATTTGTTTAAGACTAATAAAAAACAATATAGGGTGACCTGTATTTGGACTATAAAATCAGGAAGATGGACCCCAGAAATTCTGTTCTGGAATGGCAGTCAAAGTGGGTGGATTATCACAGGTAAAAGACGGGAAATTTCGGAACATTTTATAAACTTGCAAAGAATAAACACATTTACTCCTCAAAAGATTTTTATTTTTGTGGTCTGATGTTTTATTCAGCAAAACTTCTGCAGTGTGATGAGAGCACACATCCGAGGTGTTATATTGGATATGTGCAGTCAAAAAATATTACTGAGATACAGGTGTGGATAAATTTGTTTGTACCCTTGTTACTTTGACCATATGGGACATGTTAAACTAAGGTGTTTCCAGCATTCAGCATCACAGGTGTCTTCAGTGTTATAATCAGTCAGTCTGCCTGTTTAAAGGGTGAAAAGTAGTCACAGTGCTGTTTGGTATCATGGTGTGTACCACACTGAACATGGAGCACAGAAAGCTAAGAAGAAAGTTGTTTGAGGAGCTTAAAAAGAAAACTTTTTACAAGCACATTAAAGGTGAGCTGAAACATCTGGAGAAGTAACCCTTCAAACCTGAGACAGCTGGAGCAGTTTGTTCATGAGGAGTGGACCAAAATACCTGTGGACAGGTGTAGAAGTTTCAGGGAGTTGCAGAAATCACTTGGTTGCCTCAAAAGGTTGTGCAACAAAATATTAAATCAATGATATCATCCTTTTGCCAATGCCAGTTATATCAGTTTTTTGTTTGTTTTCAACTCTGTTGAACAAAAATTCGAAGGCAATGACTAATTTTCATTAGTTGATTTTTAGCAATTTTTTTCATTTATTACTTTTGTCAGTTTCGGGTTATTTCAGTGACCTTTGTGAGGTTTTCTTTCTTTAACAAGAGTACAGACAAATTTATCTTTGTTTGTAAACTAATGAGTTTGATGAAAAGTGATTTTAGAATGAGAACAAAGCCAGTGTAGGTTGGATCAGTCAGGTAAGTTAAAAATGAACAACTCATATTGGACAACTGCTTCAGTTGGTAGAAGACTGGTTTCTTTCAGTAAATGTGCCAGGGAGCAGGTTACCATGGTGACAGACTGAGTTTCACTTACCTCTGTCTGGCACAGAAAACCACGAGTTTCACTAAACTCAGGGTCAACTAAAAAAGAAACTTATGTGTGTATTGAAAGAAATGAGGCACCATTTCTGAACACACATTTGCATGTTAGAAACAGTGGAAGGGTACAAGTTACAGGCATAATTTACAAATACACATGTAATGTTTTAAGTAGCATTCTTCAGCTGACAGTTCACAGGAGTAGTGTCCTTTTGGCTATAAAGGTTTTTTACAGAAACTGTTTACATCTGTGGATATGAACTCCAGTCTGTGTTCAGCTGCTGTTAACCAGAGCCTTGCTCTTCCTCTTGCCTCATCCTTTTCCTCAGCTGTTCCCCGATGTCAACCAGAGGGTTCTTCCTGGAGGACAGCATCTTCACAGCATCGCTGAACCAACTACTCTCAGTCTCCCTATGAGGCAGAACAAAGGCTAAAGATAAATCTGATCATACCGCTGATCATTCGTGATGTTAAAAAAAACAAGAAGTAGCAGCTTACAGGAGTTTACGTTTCTGTGACCCTTTCATTTGACTGAAGTCAGTTGGCTGAGGTCTTTTCACTGGCCTAAAAGGATGGGAGAGAAGAAGAGATTGGGTCACCTGAACACACTGGTATACAGCCAATGTTTCTTTTTTTTTAAGTGCTGTTATTTTACCTCATTATTTAGATGGGGATGTAATGATACATGTACAGTATTTGTACCAAGCAGTTAAGGTACATACAGTACACTTTAGATAGTGAGGTGATCACTGCTCCCATCTACAACTGAGTGTACAGTTACTTTTTAAAAGGTTTCATTAAAATCTATTCAGCAGCTTGTAAGATATTTTGCTAACAGATAGAAATGAACACATGCACACAGGCAAAAACATTATCGCCCGCTGCCATTTCCAATGTAAAATCTGACACAGATGGAGACCATTCAGTCTGTTTGCTGACTAACTGATGCTGCTCTCTGACTTGGTTGAGGGCAAAAGAAATGTGATGACCTAAGAAAAAAACGAGTTGTTATTTTGACACTTGATGGTTGGCTCAAAGGGTAATAACTTTGGCACTTACGCTTTGTTTTTCCTGCTTTTTCGACAGGATGTAACAGGTGCAGCAGCAGGGCCGATGAGTTGACAAAGCTCTGGTAAAGCGTCAGCCAGTGGCCTCATGTCTCCCACCACAGGCGTGGCTTGCCTCCAGGCCTCAGCTTCCTGCTGCTCCTTGACCTTCTTGATGAAGCTGATCTCTGGAAAAAGCCACAGAGCAGAAATGAGTCACAAGCAAGAGGAGGGAAAAAAGCCTTCGTCTACTACAAACAGAACAGTAGCTGGTTGTAGCAGCAGCTGCTGCATCTTCATTTTCCTACTTGGTAATTGACTAAGTATGTACAATAAGTTTGTCAACTTTCAGATACTGAAATAAGGACTTTAACTAGCCATTCTGCTTCTTTTAACAAGCCTTTTGCTCCTTTAAGTAAGTGTTTTGCTCTTTTTAGCTAGTCTTTTGCTACCTTTTTGTTTTAGCTGGCATTTTGCTATTTTTAGCAAGTATTTTGCTACTTAAAAGAAGCTAGCCTTTTGATACTTTCCATTTTTGATGGAAAATGTCAAAGATCCAAAAAGGTGGATCCAATAATCCAATACCAATTAAAAATTGGTTGTGATTATAATTAGTCTATAAAAACAAAGAAGGCCTTTTGTTCTTATGTTTTAATATTTAATGTCATGTAAAACTCATACTTAGTTTGTTTTTCATTTTATGAACACTGTGGACATTTTAAACTAGCTGTTGTACTAATTTTAATTTCTTCTTAATTCCTGAAAACTGTCCTCCATGACGCAGGGCTTGGGTTTCAGCAAGTCTGAGACAGCAGCTATTAGCACCTAATTATATGTCTGAAGAAGATACGTGTTGTGTTACTGGAGAATTGATTGGCTCAGCACAAGGGTATGGTTTCAAGCTTCATGCCAATTATTGGAGATGATAGCGGCAGTGCTAGGGAGAAGTAATGAAAGACACAATAATAGACCTTAATCCAAAAATTGCTCTATCACTCAGCAGAAATGTGTCCCGTAAAAGTGGGTGATGAAGCAGGCTATATTTGCCAAGATTTCTGGTAATTCACTGGTAAAAACACAAAGTCCAGTCAGTAAAAACGTTCATGTGGACAAACAATAGTAAAACAAACATACATTCAGAATCTGTCTGAAATTGTGGAGAAAAAAAAACAGCTACAAAAGAACAAACAATAGAGAGAGACAGGAAGTAGATCAACCTTTTATAGTAGTTCCAGCATCCAGTCTCTTCAGGTCCGTCTCCTTGATCTTGGTCCAAATAATCTGGAATCTTTGTCCTTTCTTCATGACCAAACTGGTGCAGCTCATTCAGGATGGATGAGTGCTGCTTGTGTCAAAAAAGCTTTAAAGCAAACTAGAGGTCTGGACTTTGACTGGACCATTTTAGAACATTTAACTGGTTTTCCTTAAACCCCTGAAGTGTTGCTTCAGCAGAGTGTTTAGGGTCACTGTCCTGCTGGAAGATGGACATCTGCCCCAATTACCAATCTCTGGAAGACTCAAACAGATTTTCTTCTGAGAATTTGCTCCATCCATCTTACCTTTAACTCTGACTACTTTTCTAGCTCCTGTTGATGAAAAACATCCCCACAGCATGAGGGTGCCAGCACCATGCTTCACCCTAAGGCTGGGGTTCTCAGCATGATGAGAGCTGGTAGGTTTAAATCAGACACGGTGTTGTCCTTGATGGACCCCCTAAACTGTTGTTCTCCACAAAATTTGCCCCTGACCTACGTGGAAAGATCCTTGGTCTCTTTGTTTCTACCTGTTAAATGGCAGTCCACTGCATCAAAGTCAAGATTCAACACAATCTGCTGTGTTCCTTAGATAGATAACTTTTACTAATTGGCATTTTATAATCTACTCCATGTTAATGTATTGTATCATATTATAATAGGAACTGTATTGGCAGTAATTGGATTTGAATCTGGATCTGAATTAGATCTATTTTTCCTTTGTACAGTGCCCTGAGATGACGTTTGTTGTAAACTGGCGTCATATAAATAAACTGAATTAAATTGCTTGGTTGTAGCCGACACGACTTAGAGCTTGATTCTGGGGCTATCAGAACAGGTGCATATAGACAGATTATTTGACCCTCAAGTCACTCACAGATGGATCTTATATAGTTATTTATTTGACTTTTGATGGTAATGGCTGAGGTTTCAAAGCAAAAGAGTTGAATACATATGCACACAATTTTTTCAGTTTTAGCTTTTTAAAATGTTTTTAAAAAAAATTCTTATTTTACTACATTATTCTAGAGAATTTTATGTAGAATTATTGCTTTAAATCAATTTAAAATTCAGGTTGTAAAGAAACAAAATAGAAAGAATTCCAAAGGGGGTGAATATTTTGCAGCCTGCTGTATGTGCTCTGATACATCAACTGAGCCTTCAGATAAGCTTTATTAATATTTTCTGCTCTGATTCCTCAAATTCTGCTATTTATTCAACTTTGCTTCTGTTTTTTGCTTTATTAGTTATTGTATATTGTTGAGGGTTTGTTTGTAATTTATGCTTAACCCCCCCCCCCATGTCCTCAAACACTAAAACAATTAGGATAAAGCCTAAGCCTTGTTCGCATAAATGGTTTAACTGTTAGTAAAACATTTCAGAGCATTTAGGCCAACCTAAAAGATTCTTCTTGCACACTAACCTGATTCTGTTGATGAAACAGTACCACTCATATGCTTTAATGAATTTTTCACCTGCACCTCTTTTACTTAAAAAAAATTATGTTGATTGACACAACCAATCTAACACTCAATGACAACAAATAGTTTTTTTAAAATATATCTTTATCTCTTTATGCCCCTATTTTTATAAATAAATGTAGGGCTGTATATCACTTTTAAATTTTTTTTCCCATGGTCAGTAGGACAGTAGGTGGCTAAACAATGTTCACAATTTGTCACCAACAGTCACAGCCTAGAGAGAGAGAGAGTGTGGCTTAACCCTCCTAGTAACTGATGACTGATAAATATTATTGTCAGTGTTAGAAATTTGGTTGACTTTTCTTTACAGTTTAGTACATCTGTCAATGATGTGAGTGCTAAATAGAAAATGTTCCTCCAAAGGCCTGAAAACCACCACCCCTGGATTGGCAGACCAGGGTGGTGGTCCCCTTATTCAAAAAGGGGGACCGGAGAGTGTGTTCCAACTACAGAGGGATCACACTCTTAAGCCTCCCTGGTAAGGTCTATTCGGGGGTTCTGGATAGGTGGTGACTTTAGACTTAGTTTTGGGAGAAAGAACATGACACTCTCTCCTGCTGTGTATGAAGTATCTGTCAACAGTGCAAAGTGTACATTCCTCTCTAAATTGCTGAGTGTTGATATAAACTCACTGTTAAGCCATTTCTCTCTCCGTTCCCTCATTTTCTCTTTCTTCGACTTGATTTTCTTTTCTTCTGGGCCTGTGGAAACAAGCATGAGTAAATTGTAACGCACATCAATCCAAGAATGGTTAAAACCATGTGCAGAAGATAAATCTGGGACATGATGTAACAATTCCTTCAGAAAAATCTTTTTGGTTTTAATAATAGATTTAATGGTTCTGTACTCCTCAACTTCGTCTCTGACCTGAGTGAAGAGTTTTATTATGCTGTTCTCATATGCAGGAGGCAATGCAGGAGTTAGGGAATCGCCTTTTGATATGGGCCTACTTTGATTTTTTCTACTTTACAGTTGATAATACTTAAAACAGTACAGTCACTGCTCAATTTATTGAAGCTTGTCAAGCTTATCCTCTCCTCTTCTAAACTCATATTTATAAAAACTAGCATTCCTTGAAAGAATGCATACCACCTGCAGCATTACATGGCAAAGTTTTAACCCTCCCGTGGCCTTCAGGTTAAATGGACCAAAAATCACAAGGGCTTCTCTTCCTCTCTTCAGTTACGAAGACTTCAGGAAGGTTAAGCAAAGATTTCATGAGATCTACTGGCACTCTGTATGCGTTGAGGATGACTCTCAGCTACTACCACACCAAATTTTAGCTGAACTTCTGTAAAATTGACCAAGTTACAGCCATTTTTGTGTTTGCTTTTGCTAGCTGTGGCAGCCATCTTGAGTTAGACTGAAAAAATTGAATCAGTTGTACATCTAGTGATTGCTTTCAGAGTTTCTTTAAATCGGTTCACAACATGTTTTGCTAACAAACAGATTATCCATACAGGACTGTCTGGCCGCTGGGGATAGGCACCAGCTCCCCGCGACCCGTAATGGAGAAGCGGGTAAAGAAAATGAATGGATGGATGGACTGTCTGGCCAGGGGTAGAGCAAATTTATTGGGGGGAAAGAGGCAATCCCCCCCAACTCTGGTGTTCATGCATTTTCCTTGTAATTGTGGAACCATTCAAGGGGAAATAAACAGACTTTGCAGTGGTACAAGATTCATTGCCAAGAAGCATTGTTACAACAAAGAAATAATGAACCAAATTTCCTTACTTTTTGTGCCATATTTAGATTTAGTAAATGATTGAATTGACTGTAATTTCCAATATTTGAGCAAATAAGTCAATAATGTAACTATTAAGTGGGTGATTCCCTGTGTGTACATCTACTGGTTTATCAGGAGGAGCTTGAGTATCTACACTCCAGAGATCTTGGCAGCCTTTTATCTGCCACCGCAGTGCAAAACAACAGAAGTGTTTTTGCTGCTGTTTGCAGTAAGAACAGGCAAAGATAGGCATCTGCTGCTGACTACAAATGCGGGCAGAGGTGAAGAAATCTAATCTCTCAAAAGCAGGTGGGGCTGCTGTGTTTGTGGAGGGGGGCAGAATGGGAAGGGTGCTTTACCACCACTGTACTCCCACAGAGAGCATCATCTTTCCACTGCTAGATGAAATGGATAGCTGTGATTACGGATGAATGGAGGCAACCCCCTCACCAACCCACATGAATGCAGACTGAAAATCCCATAGACTTTTTATTAAACTGCCCCCTTCGCATTCTTCTGTTTTATTGTCTTACAACTAGGACTTTCAGTGCCTCCCTCTTGGTTGTTAAAGTTTTAAACTTATTTTAAAAACAAACATTGTTTTTCTTTTTTTTCTTTTTGTTTTGTTTTTTCCTGGATGTTTCTTCCAATCTAACTACTTAGATATATTTTGGGCCATTTTAGCCGATCATAAATCAAAATGTTCAGTTCAGGTCATCCAGGAGATGGATGCTATGACTTTTCTATAACTTTCATAATTTTCAAAATATTTAACTTAATTTTTATTTTATTTTTCCCACTGAGATTGCCTTAATTCCTTCAAAAATACTGTTCTCTTTTAAATCTGCGTTAACCTACTTGCTCTATTCTTATGTTCAAATGGTACTTTCAGTTTTTAGCTATCGGTATGTTACTTATAGCAAGACGTGCTGTCCACACCTTTTGACAAGTGGACCTAAATTGTCAAGTTGAAAGTACTCACGGGCCACGAAAATTTGTATTTTTTATTACAAAATGTCTAAATTTTTAAGTGGGAAAAAAAAGAAATCATCAACAATGTAAACAGATGTACAGATATTTTAGTGAAATTACAACTGTACAATAATTTTAGTCAAAAAGGTGTTTTAAATTGTTATAGATCTAAAACAAAAATTCTCATCAACATTTACCTTAATAAAGGCATTCAATTCTTTTGATTTGTTGGGTTTATTGTTTTAGTTTTCTTGTGCATGGAAGATCGCCAGGTTCAAAACTGTAATGTGACTCATTTTTATTTGAAAACAATCACTAAAAAAGGGGTTGTGTGGCCTGGTGAAGTGAACATTTTATTGGCTCACAGTTCAAATCACACCAAAGATTTTTTTTTATCTTTAGGGCCCACAGGACCATGGATGGCCTGACCTAGAAGGGTGGTTGAAGCACTGAAAAAGTATAGAAGGCAGTCACTAAAACTGATTTCCAGAAGGTTTGAAGGGACACCAGTAAAGGTGATTGAATTGTATGTAAATTATGATCGCTCCATATTCCACTAATGTAGTCCAATTTTCCTCTATTGATGATTGTATCAACAGCTAATGTTTTCTTCAAAAACACTCGCTATATTTAGCCAAGTTTTATAAATGGTTATGTAAAAGTCCACTTTTTGGTGAAAGTCAGTCAATATTTGTGGTCCTTTATACTATGAAATTAATAGAGACAAACTTGTATTGTACTTAATATTTCACATTTTATTAAGATTCTTTTCTTTTAAAACCTAAAAAATTTAAAAATATCACCCTTAAAATTTGTAAAAGGTGTCCATCTTTTTTAAACTCACAAGCCCGAAGGCCAAAGTGATACCGTTCTTAAACTGCAGTCTTGAAATTACAGTCAAGAGGTGCCCAAAATCAATCCAAGAATCACAAATGGCCCATCAGGCTGCACTTTGGACACCTCGGAGCTAGACTTTTGCTACCTTTAGATTTTAATGTAACCTTATGCTAGATTTAGCTTTTAGCTGCTCCTCTGCTACTTTTAGCTAGTCTTTTGCTACTATTAGCATTAAGCTAGCCTTTGGATACATTTAGCTTCGAGCTACTTTTACATTTTACAGGTTGTTAAACTGCTATTTCTAGTCTTTAGCTAATTTATCTTTTTTCTAAGTTTTACTTTTTGAAGAAAATAATAAAAAGTTCTCAAAGGTATTTCCTATATTTTTAGGCATTTAACAAATATAAATAATTTAGGAAAACAGGAAAAGTTTAGTCTGACATAATGTCAGACAGTGAGAAAAAAATGGTTATTGTACAGAAGATGTAACCATCTGGATTCAACTGTAGGTTCTAAATTGTCTGACAAACACAAACTGAATATTTGTTTTGGATGCATGGATATCTCCTTTATCAAAATGTTCTTGTGACTTATTGACTCAAAACCTTGGAGTACTTGACATAAGAACAAAATGTAATTGACATTGAATAAAAAATGATCAGCAGACAAACCCCAGCCTCTGTCTTTCAGCAGGAGCAAGGAGACACTGATGCAAGTAAATGTTCACTTCATGCATGGGCTAAATTTATACCATGACATGTCTATAAACAGCAGCAGGTCATTGTCTGGTGATGCTTTACGAAGCACAATGTGCCAAGAATCATCACCCTCACATTTCCAAGAAATATGATTCCTTCACTATATTTTGTTCAGATGTTCCTGATAATCTCTACTCAGTTTTCTGCCACCGTTGAGAGCTGAAAAATAATTATCTTTTAACCTTATTGGGTGGGGAGAAAGAAATTATCACAAACCCACAACTGCATTCTGATGTACTTTTACTGTAGCTTGGAACTTGTGCACCATCTAGTGTTCAAACAGAGTAATTTCTGAACACGAGATGGTACAATGCTGAGAGAATTAAACTCCATCTCAGACTCTACAGTTATCAGTTGGCACGTTAAAGGTTAAAGTTCATAATAGGACAATACAAGTCTAAACAATTATGGCTGGTTTGGAAGGGTTGCTGCAGAAAACCTCTTCTTCAGAAAACAACATGGCAGCACGACTGTTAAGTTTCATCTGAATGAACCACAAGACTGCTGGAACAATGTCATTTGGACAGATGAGACCAAAGTAGAGATGTTTACCCATCAGGCAAAGTGCCATGTTGAAAAACCAAACAGCATATCAGCACAAACACCTCATACCAACTGCCAAGAATAGCGGTGGAGGGCTGATGATTTGGGCTTGTTTTGCAGCCACAGGACCTGAGCATCTTGAGTCAGCCATGAAGCCTAAGTGGTGTTTTCACAAGGCACTTTAAGCTTAGGAATTAGATGCCTTCTGCTTATCTTGGTGTATTTTCTGAACAGACCAAGGTTGGCACCTTTTTGCTACCAGGCGAAGTAGTGGTACCAGTCACTATCAATCAATCAATCAAATTTTATTTGTATAGCACATTTCAGCAGCAAGGCATTTCAAGGTGCTTTACATAATTAAAAAACAAAATAAAAACAGCATGTGACAATGAATAAACAGTNAAGAAAGAGACAAACATCAAAAACCCGCACTCTAACCCTAATTTAGCCATAAGCAACTCTAAACAGGTGGGTTTTAAGTTGAGATTTAAAGGCA
>NC_051452.1:11705473-11729511 GCF_001649575.2 Kryptolebias marmoratus | reverse complement strand
TGCTGATGTCCTTGGGGTCGAACGGGGGCATTTTGCCCTAGTTCAACTTGGAGGTGAAGAAAAGTAAGGTAAAAATAAAAGTGAGAAAATCTCCCAGTCCTTAGGTTTGGAGTAATCCAGTAATGATGTCGATAAT
The DNA here is from genome assembly GCF_001649575.2 of Kryptolebias marmoratus. Lineage (NCBI taxonomy): Eukaryota > Metazoa > Chordata > Actinopteri > Cyprinodontiformes > Rivulidae > Kryptolebias > Kryptolebias marmoratus. The sequence goes on along the minus strand of NC_051452.1, from coordinate 11,729,375 downwards.
GTAAATATAATTATAAAAACTGTGACTTTAAAAATAATTCACAGGCAAAAGTTATCAGTTATCAGTAAGGACGAGAGCAAGCAGGACAAGCTGTTCCTTCTTCAGCTGCCAGGCTCTCTCTCCTCACTATGTGAAAAGTTAAGCTGGTTTTGCAGCTCAAGGATGTGATGCAATGATGACATATGGTCTGCTGAACCACCCGACGGAGGGATTTAAAAGCCTGAACAAGAATAGACAGATTCTTTACAGAGTAGAAAATCAATGATAATGCAGAGCAGCTTTGCATTTACATAGTTAAAATACTGGTTTGACACAGAGTTAATTTCTCACATTTTGAAAATTATATGAAGACATTTGTCACATATTTAATATGTAAAGCTCCACGTCAATACAAATGTAAATTCTAAGCTTAGGCTAAGATTTTTTCTTTGTCACCAAAATAACAAATATTTTAAGCAATGTTTGCAATGATTGCCAGACATTACCTTTTTTATTCCATTGTTTTTATGACGAGATTTGGAATTAGATATTTCTGGAAAATTTTCAACCACAAAATGTAAATTTTCCTCATCAATTTTTAAACTTTTCATAATATATGGAACTTCTAAACAAGAGAACTAGGAGTAAAATTTTAAAAAGAGTTTCTATGGGATGTCCATGCAGGAAGTGTGTACACACAATGCTTTTTTATTTAAGGAGCATTGATGCTTAAATATTGAACAGTGTAAAGAAATATCACCTGATGTTGCTGCTTAAAGCGTTGGTTGGAGGCTGGCTGCTGCCAATGTGAACATCATAACTGCAAGTAATGGAGGCTTAATGTCTAACCTGCGTCATAAGCCGCCTGTGTGTTTGAGAGAGCTGTGCAGAAACCAATGTCTGCAAACCTCAATGAACTGAAGCAAAGTTCTTGAAGCAAAAGGCCAAAATTCCTCCACAACCATGTGAGAGATTGATAAAGCCCTACAGAAAACCACTGAAGGATGTTCTGTAAGCAGCTGGATCATGGGGTGGACTTCAGGTTAAGTTTTGTTTTATAAATAATGACATGGTGGAATCTGCTGTGTTTTTGTTCACTTCAGGTTAAATTTGAATAATTTTAGAACTGAGAAAAACAGCAGAACATTTTTATATTATCCTAACACATAAAACCCTAGAATTGAAAAGGTTGGATTTCCTTTTCTTCCCCATGACTGTACCCTCTACGGCACTTGAAGATACTCAGTCTGCCAAAGTCAGTGATAGTCCACTTCTATTCATCTATTATTAAATCCATTTCCACCACTTCCATCCTTCTGGTATATTGCTGCCACTGCTAAAGAAAAAAGGAGACTGCAGTGGACCAGATCTGCTGAGAAGGTGATTGGCAGCAATCTGGCCTCCCTCCAGAAACTGTACACCTCCAGGACCTTGAGGGGGCCCAGAAAGACTGCTACTGACACCTCCCACCCTGAATATAAAACATTTTGAACTAGTCCCTCTAACTGAAGGCCATTACCCATCAGAACCAATACCTCTTGTCACACAAAACAGTTTCTTCCCATTAGCTGTTGGACTATTAAACACTCACTAGGTTTGTGTGCCCTATATCACGAGTCAGCTTGTCAGTAGTCGTGTTCAAAATTTACCTGTTATTTTTGATCCACTCCACAGTGCACCATCAGTGTCTTATCAGGGAGTCTTATTTTTCTTCAACATCCATCACCTCAGATTCAGGTGTGTATTCCAGAGTATTTTGCATTTATTTATACAACACCTGATTGAATACTTTGCACATAATTATGAGTACACTGCATTTAGGTAGTGTTTGAAATGAAAAAAAACACTGCACTGTTCCCTATTCCCTATAAAGTAACCACGATGTAGTGAGTGAACAATTGGAACACAGTCATAGGACACCCTCTTTTTTCACCATGTAAACTCGCAAAACATCTGTAATCATTCTGTCAATTATTCTATTTATACTTTTGCATATTTGCATATCTTTTGTAAGTGGATGTTATATTTTCAAAAGAAAATTGCTAACTTCTTGTGAACAAACTGCTCCAGCTGTCTCAGGTTTGAAGGGTTCCTTCTCCAGATGTTTCAGCTCCTTCCACAGATGTTCAACAGGATTTAGATCAGGGCTCAGAGGCCACTTCAGAATGGTCCAGTGTTTGGTTCTGAGCCAGTTTTGGGTGTTTTAGCTGTGCTCATTGTCTTGTTGAGGAACCAAGCCTGAAACCTTGCAACTCAGGCCAAACCTTCTGCCTATGGGCAGCACATTTTGTTCCAGAAAGCCTTAATGGTCTTGGGATTAAATTGGACCCTCACAGATTTAAGACCCCCTAAGTCAGATGCAGCAAAGCAACCCAAGAACAGAACCGAGCCTCTTCCATGTTCCACTGTAGGTAGGGAACATGGTTCTTTTTTTTGGATGTTTGGACCTACGATGCCTCAAACAGTGATTGATGGTGAGATTTGACACTAATGAACCTTGACCTTGGGGTTCATTTCTAATCTCTTTGGAAGTTGTTCTGGACTTTTTGGTTACCATTAAGGTTGGGTAATATGTAAAATTTTTTCAACTGATATTTGTCAATGATATTTGTGACGACAGGCGATATATTTGTGCTGGTGACATCTGGATTTTCTTTGTCATCTCAAATGGCAGAAAATATCTATGCATACCGGCCACAAGTACACCTTTGGAACGCGTCTTTAGCACCACTGGTAATAGGCCTGTCGCGATAAACGATAAATCAATTAATCGCACGATAAATTAAAATAAGGTTGGTAATTTTCATTTATCAGCATTATCGTTTCTTCGTGTCTCTGTCTCTTTCTACCGAAGACACTGGATGACAAAAGGCTCAGCTCCGGTGCTCTTCACTGACTCCTCCCTTTCTCTTAGTGTAAGGGGAGCGGGAACTATGGCGTCAGGTAGCCAGCCAAGGCGCCTTGGCTTGTAGCTCTGCAGCATTGGCCCCCGCTAGGAGTTAGCAAGCTAAAAATACGCTGTACGCTATATCAAACGCTGTTTGATATTGAGGGAAAAAACGAAATGGAATTGGTTTCAAGGTTGAATGTAACAGCAGCGGTGTGGGAGCACTTCGGATTCAAACCAAATGACCGAGGCGAACCGTTGAACCTTTGCGAGCTGGTATGTCACCATGTGCTTTGTTTGTTTGCACTTTTTGTTTATAAAACTCGCAGTTTCGTCTGTCTTCTCTATATAAAACTAATGATTATTACTTTTTGACGGGCAGTTTAGTTTACAGACTTAATAATCTGTACTGTTTTGGTTGAATGTAGGTTTTATTTCCATTTTTTTTTTTTTTTTTTTAGTTTTTATTCAAGTACATTCTTTGTTAACGGAGGCTGAGAGTCCATTTTATTTTTGTTTTCCGTTGTTCTGTTTATTTTGTGTTCCAGTTCAAGTGTTAAATGTTCTTTTGAAAGTAAAGTTTATTAATCTTTGAGAGGACGTCCTTGCACTAGTATGTTATTATCATTACATTAGTTTAAAATGGCCTCCAAATGATATTATTGTTTATCGCAATAATTTCAAGGACAATTACTCTTCCAGCAAAATTTGTTATCGTGACAGGCCTAGCTGGTAATGTTGTTAACAACCTGTGCATCCTGCTGAAACCCGATAAAGTAACCATGCTTGTTTTCTTGTCAAAGAATTTATAAGCTCTTTCTGGAAGGAATAGTTACCCTTTATCTTATTGTTCTGATTCTTAGACATTGTAGTTTTAGGAAATATTCAGTCATTTATTTATTTTGTATGCGCCAAATCGCTTAGAAGAAGACTAAAAACAGCGAAAAAGATTTTTTTATGGAAGCGCACGTTCTCTGCTGGAGGAGTTCATTTTTATTGTTTAGTTTTTGTTTAATTTTATATTTGTCGTTTCACACTTAGCAGAGTTTGTAAGACAGAAACACTAGAACTGTACAGTTATACTGGTTTAAAAAAAGCCAGTCTCTGTTTCCCTTCCCACCACTGTGGTTATTGTTCAAATAAATGTTTTCTGAACATTTGCTACTCTTTCTTTCTATTATAAGTTTGAGTGAATAAATCAGTGCTGCACTTGGTGGCACATAGGGGAAAGTAGAGTGGGGGGTGTGTAGGCAAAAAAAAAAAAAAAAAGTTGATCTTAAAAAAACGACCATCAAATGGCTCAGCCTATCATCGATGGTTGATAAATTCGTCCAATCGCCCAAACTTAGGTACCATTCATATTATACGTTTTTTCTATTTATCATCAGTTGTCCTTTTGTGGACACGTCCAAGGAGGTTGTCTCCAGTCCTGTGGACCTTAACCTTCTGAATAAACAGAGCAGCTGTAGTCATAGGAACATCCAGCTCCTTTGAGATTGTCTTATAGTCTTTACCTTTAACATGATGTCCATCATTGTCTTTCTAAGCTTCTGAGACAACTCTGTCCTCAGCTTTTTGTAGTCCATGTTCAGTGCGGTACACACATTGATACCAAACAGTAATGTGACTATCTTTCACCCTTTAAATGGGTGGACTGACTGATTACAGTACTGAAGATACCTGTTAAATTAAATATAGAATACATCTTAGTTCAACATGTCCTTATGGTCAATCTGTTCTAGGGGTACCACCTTTTTTTGTTAAAATTCAAAAGAAATGACTGATTTTTATTCAATGGTTTTTAGTAAATTTGCTGATTTTATTACCATTGTCTGTTTCAAGTTATTTCAGTCACCTTTGTGGGTTTTTCTTTCTTTGACAAAATGGTACAAACAAATTAGTCTGTGTCTGTATACGCTTTACACGGCATAGAAAAAGGCAGTCTGATTTATTCTTAAAAACCATATAAGAAGAGGCATCAAAAAGTGTCAGTAAACATCAGATATTCTTACTTTTCTTAGTGGGTAAAGCAACATGTGCAGGTTCTTCAAACTTCAGGGTTTGAACCAGGGCCTCTGGAGAGATCTTAGTGCCAGCAAAGATGGTGGAGGGGAGGGCGCTCGGAACCAGAACCTGGGAGGGAATAAATACACAAATTATCAACTTTTAATCATGTACATGTTACAACTTACCTGTATTACACTCTTATAAGTAACTTGTTATATTAAAGCAGTGGTTCCCAAAGTGTGGGGCGCGCCCCCTGGGGGGGGCAGTGCCATTGTAGGGGTGCGCGAGAAGCGGTATGGATGAAATAAATAAAAAAAAAAAAAAACAGTGCCTGACTAAGCATAATGGACAGGTTTTTGACTGGGACAGGTTTTTAACCCCATTTTGCACAGAGGCTTTTTTCAAATGTTTTGATGATAGCAAAATTGAATATTGTTACAAATAAAAAAAAATAAATATGTTTGAAATAACACTGACAGCAAATAATACTTTTCTACTGTATAGAACAAAAAAAAAAACAGTTACACAAAAGTGTTTCACTGTAAAGATGGTTTGTAGTTTGTTTTGTTCCAACCTGAAGTGTGAAATAAACTTCAGTGGAGTTTGAAAACAAAATATGGTGTATGGGTGTCTCAGCTCAAACATTCTGTCTAGGCCAATTAATTGGGCAATCTCTAATTTTGATATCTTTATCTGTTTTTACCAATCAGACTTTCTGTTATATGACTTTTTTTTCCCACAGAATGTTCAACTAACAGTTGATGATGAACTTCTAACTCACCTAAAAACAGAGATGGATTTCATAAAAGATAACTTTCCCACGGACTAGAGGGGAAAAAGAAGTTCTCCAGCAAAGTTTGTTTTTCACTCATTTTTGCGATAGAATAAAATACCCTGCAAACCAATGTATTTAAAGATAAATATTAAAATATTTTCAATAAAAATGTTTCTATTTTGTGGGCAGCTCCATACAAACTGACCCATGGACCAGTACCGGTCCTTGGCCCGGACATTGGGGACCTCTGATTCAAAATTTTCATATATTTAGAAAATGAACTCTTCTCAGTCTCAAAACTTTTTTTGGTACACACAAATTATACATCAAAATGTGGAGTTCTTTGTTTTCTTTCACCCAGTTTGTCCCTCACTGCTGTAGGACTTGTGGTTTTCAATCAAATCCCCAAAGAATATGGAGATTCCTAAACTTTCATAGACTTCATTTACATATTAGCTCAAAATATTCTATTAAAAACGTTATACTAAATAATTATTAATAATTATTAATTATATATTCTATTTAAAACACTAGAATCATAAACACTCAGGAGTGACCTTCAGTCTTCTGCCGCTCACAGTTCAAACATTTTTAAGATCTGACTTATAGTTTCCTCACAGCAGCTGTTTGTTTGCATCTCTAGAGGGTGGCAGGAAGTGGCAGCTGCCACTGTAAAAAAAATACACTGCTCCAAAAAAATAAAGGGAACACTTATCAACACAATATACCTCCAAGTAAATCAAACTTCAGTGAAAGCAAACTATCCACTTTGGAAGCAACACTGATTGGCAATCAGTTTCACATGCTGTTGTGCAAATGGAATAGACCACAGGTGGAAATTATTGGCAATTATCAAGACACACTCAATAAAGGAGTGGTTCTGCAGGTGGGGACCACAGACCACTTCTCAGTACCTATGCTTTCTGGCTGATGTTTTGGTCACTTTTGAATGTTGGTGGCGCTTTCACACTTGTGGTAGCATTAGACGGACTCTACAACCCACACAAGTGGCTCAGGCAGTGCAGCTCATCCAGGATGGCACATCAATGCAAGCTGTGGCAAGAAGGTTTGCTGTGTCTGTCAGCGTAGTGTCCAGAGGCTGGAGGCGCTACCAGGAGACAGGCCAGTGCACCAGGAGACGTTACACCAGGAGCAGGACTGCTACCTTCGCCTTTGTGCAAGGAGGAACAGGAGGAGCACTGCCAGGGCCCTGTAAAATGACCTCTAGCAGGCTACAAATGTGCATGTGTCTGCACAAACGATTAGAAACTGACTCCATGAGGATGGTATGAGGGCCCGACGTCCACAGATAGGGGTTGTGCTCACAGCTCAACACTGTGCAGGACGCTTGGCATTTGCCAGAGAACAACAGGATTGGCAAATTTGCCACTGGCACACAGTGCTCTTCACAGATGAAAGCATGTTCACACTGAGCATATGTGACAGACGTGACAGAGACTGGAGACGCCGTGGAGAGCGATCACCGGTTTGGCAATGGGTCAGTAATGGTGTGGGGTGGCATTTCTTTGGAGGGCCGCACGGCCCTCCATTTGCTCGACAGAGGTATCATGACTGTCATTAGGTACCGAGTTGAGATCCTCAGACCTGTTGTGAGACCATATCAGGGTTTCCCCCAGCGTAATATTAGCCTGGCGGGCCGCCAGGCTTTGGTGACCCGGCCGCCAGGCTAAGCTCCACTTGTTTATTATAAATACGTCCATTTTTTATACACGTTTTTTTTCCACCCGCTCCCCAAAACCGCTACCTTATCTACTTCACCACGCGAGGGTGCGCGCGCCAACAGTGACGCAATCACGCTGTCCCCGCGACTGCGAGAAGGTCCCGCGCGGGGTCAAGTCGTGCATCTTTAGTAATTTGGTGTGGACTCCGCACGCCGCGCTCCATTTATTTTCACTGGTTTCATAGCATACTGCCCGTCTTTTTGGAGAATACTGCATCAACGTAAGCGCCAAGTATAAATGCCCCCACCGTGCACTCAGGTCCGCGCACTGTTTGCGGATCCCTGCGCGACTCTAATGACCCCTGAGGCCTGGACAGCTTCAGCTACCTGGAGTTAGCAGGTTGTAGGAGCCACAGTAATAAACATCGAACGAGCGGGTTTGACCAAAAATGGTTAGTTGAGCAGAAATTTAGCAGGTGGCTTTGCAAGACTGAATACGGTAATCATGTTTTGTGCTTAGTGAAAATATTATCCTTGTTTAACAGTAAAATTATGCTATTATATTCCGCATTAGATATGCACAGTACAGCATCTGTCTGTTTTTCAGAGTTCTCTGTTGTTATTCATTGGCCTGGAAGTGAGATGTGTATTGGTGCTTTGTTTGCACTTTTTCATTTATGTTAATTTAATTTATTTGTAACTGTGACTTAAATTAGGATTCAAATTAGGTGCAATCAATTAGTATTTATATTAATTGTATTTTTGTTTAAAAAAGTATTTCAAAAGTGCCTTTTTGTAAAACTGTAGTTGTGTAAATATTTGGCACAAATATCTTACAATATCAAATAATAAATAGCCATATTTTCAACTTTCTGTCAACTTTAATTATTTTTTTTTACTAAATCACGGTCAGCCGGTGGTCGGCCGGCGAACGGCCACCTACCACCGGGCCTAGCCTCTTTTCTGGGGGAAACCCTGTACATGATCTCCAGATGACTGGGCTACAACAGCAACAGCGATTACAGAGACAGGTAGGAAGGTACTTGGTGTGTCAGAAAGAAACTTGATGGTGGAATAGTGAAGTACAGGAAGTTATCCAGAGGAAGAGGTTAGCCAGGAAGAAATGGGACATTGAGAGGACTGAAGAGAGTAGACAGGAATATAGAGAGATGCAACATGGGGCAAAGAGGGAGGTAGTAAAGGCAAAACAGAAGGTGTATGATGAGTTGTACAAGAGGCTGGACACTAAGGAGGGAAAGGACTGGTAACGACTGGCAAACAGAGGGATCAGGCTTCTTAAAGATAAAAACTGTAATGTTCTAACAAGAGAGGAGAGGGTGATGAAAAGATGGAAAGAGTACTTTGAGGAGCTGATGAATCAAGAGAATGAAAGGGAAAGAAGAGTAGAGGTCATAGAAACTGTGGAACAGGAAGTGGAAAAGGTGGGTAAGGGTGAAGTCTGGAAATCTTTGAAGAGGATGAAGAAGAGGAAGGCAGCTGGACCTGATGACATACCAGTGGAGGTATGGAAATGTCTAGGAGAGATGGCAGTGAGGTTTTTGACTCGATTATTCATTTTTACAGATAAGTACAAAGATGGTCAAAAAGAGCCTTGTTGTGTTTTTGTGGATTTAGAAAAAGCATACCACAGGGTGCTGAGGGAGGAGCTGAGGACATCTGGAGTGGCAGAGAAGTATGTTAGACTGGTACAGAACATGTATGAGGACAGCAGGACAGTGGTGAGGTGTGCTGTAGGAGTGACAGATAACATCAATGTGGAGGTGGGAGTGAACCAAGGATCGGCTTTGAGCCCCTTCTTGTTTGCTCTGGTGATGGACAGACTAACAGATGACGTCAGGCAGGAATCCTCATTGACTATGATGTTTGCAGATGACATTATGATCTGTGGTAAGAACAGGGAACAGGTGGAAGAGAACCTGGAGAGGTAAAGGTATGCACTTGAAAGATGAGTAATGAAAGTCAGCAAGACAGAGTACTTGTGTGAATGAGAGGGAGGCAGGAGGAACAGTGAGGCTACAAGGAGCAGAGGTCATAAAGGTGCAGGACTTCAAGTACTGACTGTCCAGGAAATCAAGAAGTGTCGTAAAGAGGTGAAAAAGAGAGTCCAGGAAGGATAGAGTGGCCCGAGAAAGGTTTCAGGACTGAGTTGTGATAAAAGGGTGACAACAAAGGTGAAAGGAAAGGTTTGCAAGACAGTGGTGAGAGCAGCTATGTTGTATGGTTTGGAGACAGTGGGACTGACAAAAAGACAGGAGACAGAAATGGAAGTGGCAGAGCTAAAGATGTTGAGGTTCTCCTTGGCAGTGACAAGGATGGAGAGGATTAGGAATTAGGTCATCAGAGGTACAGCACAGGTTGAACAACTGGGTGATAAAGTTGAGAGGCCAGATTGAGATGGTTTGGACATGTGCAGGGACAGTGGGTATATTGGTAGAAAGATGTCAGAGATGCAGATGCCAGGAAAAAGACAAAGAGGAGATGCAGTTAGAAAGGACATGGACATAGTTGGAATGAGGACAGAGGACGCAGTAGACAGTTAGATGGAGAAGGATGACTCGCTGTGGTGACCCCTGAAAAAGGAACAGCTGAAAGAAAAAAAAAGACAATTTTGGTGAAAGATTTTTTTTCTTGCTTTAAATCAAAAATAATTTGTTGTAACAATTTTTTTTAAGGATTATGTTAGCAAAGTTAACTTTTCCTGTGACAATAAACTGTGGCCCCCTGCTGGAACCTCACACACTGCCACCCTAAGAAAAAACAAAAACAAACTCTAGATCCGCCACTGTTTATTTGAGGCTTACTTTTTAGACAGTGTCTGTCTGCATTTCATTAACTTGGCGGTCAGGGAGTGACAAACACGGCTGTATCGTTATCATGGTGACCATAATGAGCCACTGGTACGAGCTTTAACATTTCTCTTGGCTCTCTTCACACTTCCTCTATAGTTCAGACGTCAAAATGTGGGCATATTTTCTTGGCTTTGGTTATTTCAAAGTTATAATAGCGTGCAGTAGCTGCATTGGCACCATTCAAAATGACAACATTTTCTGAAACCAACCTGTTTCCCCCCCTCCGCATCGTGGGTCAGGATGTTTTGTTCAGGTGTTGTTTTCCTCCGCAGCTCCGGAGCAGGAGGCTTCAGCAAAGTGTGAGGCAGCCCAGCTGTGGAGGGCTGGATCAAGCTTTCAGGCCGGTCGACCTTCACAGCTTCTTGATGAAGCTTCTGGCGGACGTGTTTTATCTTTCCCACCATGTTTCTATCTCAAAGTAAAATCTGAATCAACCTCAACGTGTTTCTAAGCAGGGCCGACAGCGTGGGAGACTCGCGTCAAGCCCGTTACACTACCGGAAATGAGTGTTTCGCGTTTATCCTGCAGCCTCTCTGCTTGTCTTCTGTCTAACAGAATTTCTTCTCTTTCCTGGCTGACTTTTTCGTGTTTCTCTAGTTTAGTGATATAACCTATTTTGATAAATTCAACTGAACTGAATGGATATGTCTAAACCAGACAGCCACAGCATTTATCAGAACTTAAGCTAAAAATTGGGACTAAGTTCATAATTTTCTTTTTTTTTCCTCTACGGTCTGTTTCGCTAAAATGTATGTGAGAGGCAGTAATAATTTTTTGAATCTTTTACGTACGTAATTGTTTTGTTTTGAAGAGAAAACCCGGAACTTTTAATAACCTTGACGAGACTTCACGAAGCTGGTGTCACGGTTAAATACGCCGTTAGAAAATGACTAAATAAACGTTCCGCATGCCGTGGAATACCTCCATTCCGTTTTTCATTTTAATTATTTATTTTAGATTTATCTTATAAGCGCAAAAAGCTAAAATAGTTGCGTTCAGAAAGCAAGAAGATAAGGTGTTTATATATATTAAAAAATAAACTTAAATATAAAAAAACAAAGGACCCAAAGTGTACTGACTATTTGTCCATAAAAACCAAAACTAAAGTGAAAAAACTATAATTCAGATAATGACTTGGTGCACATTGGTCTGTGGTGTTACGCAGTACAAAAGGTCCAAAAAGTCAAAAAAATTGCAGTTCCATTTTGGATTTATTCCAAGTTTTGCAGGCAAACAAAACAATACATATTTCCCAGCGTCTCGTCTGCCTCTCCTGCTCTCCTTGCTGGTTCACCTGATTGTTTCACCTGCTCATTCCTGACTGATTGTTTCACCTGCTCATGACTGATTGACTGATTGACTGATTGACTCACTGACTGATTGACTGATTGACTGACTGACTGACTGGTAAAAAACAATATGACCCCTAATGTGCCTAAAGTATTTATGTGAAATACCCATATCCCAAACAAAATAAATGTATAAACTAAACACATGAATAAACTACAAATTTATTCTAAACAACTAAGATTAAACAAAAATCAGAAATTCACCAGAAAATAAACAAATCATTAAACTAAATTTAAAGAATTAACAAAAATAAAGAAATAGCTCCTACACAAAGAGTGCAAAGCCCTCCACTGTTTTTGTCATTAGTTTTTACTTGATCTTGCCGACAGACAGACAAACAAATCAAAGGACACAACAGAAAATAAAACCTCCTTGGTGGAGGAAACAAAAGGGTCACATGTAGCAGAGACAAGTTTTTAACAAAGGGGTTACCTGTGACTTCGACTTTTAACCGGATCACCACCAAAATTAATTCACTTGTTCCTTGTAGCATGTTTGACGTTTTCCTGAAAATTTCATGAAAATTCGTTCATAACTTTTGGAGTCATCTTGCAGACAGACAGACAGACAGACAACCTAACCTCCTTGGGAGAGGTAAAAAAAACAACAACAAAAAACTACCATTTAATAATATTAATTTATTTCACAAAAATAGTAAAAAATTACCCTTTTTTAATATTTAAGACTAATTGTAATATTTTAGTTTTTCATAATTTTCATAGCCTATGCTAAGCAGAGAGCTATGGATTTATGAAACACATTTTTTATAAAATGCATATGAATTACAATACATTGAACTGATTGAAAATCTTTTATTTGCCTTTGAATATGATAAATGCATAAAAGTTATGTCCATTAAAAAACAAATTGGTCAAACTGCTCATTGTGCTATAAACATAAATAATTGTGTACAAAAACAGTAATATGAAAACACATACTGAAACAGGTAATATGTACACACATTACTGAAATACTTGAAAGAGTACACTAAAATTGTGACTTCTATCTGTCAGTTATTAAAGAGGGCAAAATCTAGGAAAATGAACTTCAGTCATTTTAATAGCTTAGTGTGGATAAAGTTTGTAGCAAAATTCTTTTACCCTGAATGCTTATAATGTAAGAACAGTTCACTGTTATACATATGGGATCTGCATTTTGTCAGTCTATATTTAAATTAGTATTGTATAAGTTCAGATGCTTGAACTAATTTAAACACTTTTTACAAGCTAAACTATCAGTTACACTGATTCCTCATCATTCAGCAGCAGAAATGTACACTTCCTCGTTAAATCTAAAACAAACAAAAAAAGTTACATTTTACTCTGAAACCTTTACTGACTTCTGTATTATTTTTACTTGAAAGCAAATTAATTTTTTGAACTCAGAGTTCTTGCCTCTATCAAAATGTCTGGTATAGAAATAAAAATGTGTAATTTCTTTGAATGCTACTGAAAATCACTTAAGCTCTTCTTTCATGGAAACATAAAGAAAAAGTTATTACGCCAACCTGCAACTTGCAGCAACAACAATGTTGAAAATGACTTACTTTTGTTCTGCCATTTGCAATTCATTTAAAAAATCTTACGTTTGCAGTATATGATCTGATAGCACTCAGAATATGTGTTGTAAATAACTGTCAGCTAAAACCATACCCGACTTTAGCTCAATATATATAAAACTGAATGAACAATGTTTTTTATTCTTTCGCTTGTTTTTTTTTCCTCATTTCCCCCTTCATGACTGAACCTGTTGGTAAGGCGTCATTCAGTTATGTATGGTAGTTGTGGGAAAATTCCCCTAAACCTTTGTGCTTGTTAAAAAAAAACACATAGTTGGTTGTACATTATATCTGGAGGACAACCAAATCAGTCATATCTTGTCTACCAGATGAGTAACACCCAATTCAAGATAATGCTGTTTTGAAACAAACATTTGCAACAAGCTACAAATGTTAGCATGTTAGTAGGTGAAATCTATACATCCTACTGCAGATTCATTAAGGAGGCTAATAACCAGCTAACTAATTACCTAACATCAGCTTGTCAGGCTCTCAACATTAATTTACAAAGATTAAAACAGTAGAGAAGAAGTAATATTCTTCACAATTACTTAAAAATTATTAATAATCTGACCTGGTGCTGTAATTTAGTTTGCCACTTGTGTCTATCTTGTGGAGCAGACAAGATAGACAACAGCTGTTTCCTTCTTATTTTTCTTAGAGGGAAACACAACAGGGATGTGACGATTTACCAACTCGTACCGATTCATGAATGTGTACCTGCATGATGCAACCACATCAGTAGAGCAATGTTTTGGGATCAAATCATCGCATTGGTTTATTAAGTCTTTGTACTGATAACAAGCAATTTTTTTTTGTACATGCATCCATGATAGAAAAAATATTATAAATGCTTAGAAAGTGTCTTTCATGTATAAAAGATGATCCCCTTACTTAATTTTTTGTTTTCAGCAGACAGTTTTTCTGGTTACAGTTCCTGCTGTTTAGCAGTATTGTTTTTACAATAGAAACACATACTATTCAGGAGGAAATCTGCAGCAGCATCAGTATATAAACAGCAACAAACACTGAAAGTTTGCTTTACCCTGATTCATGATGGAGATCAACTAATATTACAGAAAAAAAAGTTAACTTCTGTTTTATTATTTATTATGTAGAAAATGAAATTTGCTGCGGATTGTAGTTTTTAAACAAGACATGTTTGTGAGTGGTTGTACAAAAGATTTTGTCTCAGTAACAATAACGTATCATTCTTTTGTTTTGCTGAATTGCATTGCATTGAATCTCAATGTGTTGAATCAAACTAATACTGAATTGTGTCATATTATAATTAAAGGCTGAACTGTATCGTAATTAGGGGCTGAATCCTATCATTTCTTGCTGCCCATGTATTTTTTATGAATCCAATCACTGGAAATGTATCAGAAAATGTGTATCGTATTGGTCACAGACCGATACCAATACACAGATGCACAACCGTAGTACACAATATAACAGTCAGCCAAACATAAAATGGTTCTTTACAGTTATCATACTGTCAGAATTTCATACCACCCAATGTCTAGGTATGAGTGTATGTAAGAATAGTTATTTGTCTGTGCAACCATGAGATGCACTGGTAACTGGTCTAGGGTGTACCCTGCCTCTTGCCAGTTGATTATTGGAGATAGGCACCAGCTCCCCGTGACACTGAATGGGATTAAGTGGGTCTAGAAAATGAAGAGATGAACACAAAAACAAGGTGTCTTGCTCTCATGGAAAAAATGATATTTTTTCTTAGTTAGAGAATTTGAAAAAACATCAACAACTTTTTATTTATCACAATATGCAGCAAAGTACAAAAATCTGTGACTATTTGTTTCCAAGTGTGAAAATTATCATAAGAGTCTTCTTTATTTATTGACTACCAAACACATTTAAGAAAATTTGTGCTTGAAATCTTTTTCTTGTGTTAGAAATCAGATGTAATTCTGACTAATCAAACGTGATCAGAATTATCCAAGTTCCATTCCGACTTAAGTTTTCAAAGGAAATAGTCTCTGTGAATTGCAGACAGTTTCAAAGTCATGCTGCTGGTTACATAAATTACTAACAAACTATATACTGGAAAATATGTGGTGGCACATTCTCCCCTAAAACACAATGTTTCAGAAGAAAAATACTGTATCGTGTACCAGAACAGAGTGGTTATATTGATGGGAAGTCATATAAACTAGACACACTACATTGAACAAGACGAAGAATGCAGATAAAGTGTAGTTCTGCTCTTTAGAATTTCTAAACATTTGGCGCAGTGGTTATTTATATCAAATAAGTATAATTTTAAATTCTGTTTCATGAACTAGTGATCATTACTATATAGGATGTGTACTGATGTTCTTTCAATTATGTACAAAGTTTATTCCAGGTCTGTGATCCTAACATGAACAAACAAGGATGAAGGAGAAATACTGGTCCCATCTTTAGATAAAAGGTGGATGTGACGATAACCTGAAAAGACAAAACCAGACCAAAGGCTTTACGGAACAGGAAAGTTGTTTCACTTAATTGCTCATAAGAGACATAAAATCCTAAAAAGTATATATTTTGTAATCTATTTGTCCAAAATAAGCATTCAATCACACCATCATCTTTTGTCTGCTAAAAGTATAACCCATTAATACTTTTTTACCTTTGTTTTTTGGCAATATTATACTCACTGATAAAAAAATGTTAAGCTCCCAGATGAAGTAGTGAAAATGAAGTTGGCCAGTCACCAATGGGTGCCCTTAGGTACCCATTGGTTCCAACATTGAGGATAGTGCTCTATTATGAGTCTACAAGGCGTTGTCTGTGTTTAGTGACCTATGTTTGTTGTTTTGACTGACTGTTAGATGCTCCAGCAACTATATCTGATAACAATGTTGCTCAATTGTGCTTACGCTTCCTGGTGTCTGTTCTAGATCTTCCAGCTCCTTACAAATCATTTACACACCCATTGCTGGTCTGCATGTGAACCAAAATATGTCCAAACCAGACCATTCCTTTTAAGTGCTTTCTTGTCAGTGAATTTGAGCCTTTTTATTATTAAGATGTTATATGGATATATGGAGTGAAAAAGCTATTATTTGAGCCAACCACATCTCAACCATACCTTGTTGCATACAGCTGAGAGGGAGCGTGTACTGCCCCACAAAGTCATTCTTTGATGTCTTGTCATAATCTTCCACTACAAAGCGCACAATAGCAATTTCAGGGGTGTGGATGGTGAAGCGCAGCGTGTCATACCAGACAGGGTTAAAGCCTGTAAATAACAAAATCCTTGATTTTGCATGGAATAAAGCTTTAGCTTACATATCAACTCTTTACAGTGCCAGTGTTTTTTCTATTCTGGGTTACCTTAGAAACATGGTTGTACAGTATAACAAGTCAAACATATTATTATGTATTATGTACTATGTAGGCTACTTCTTAAATTAAAACAGGAATATTTTACTGCATTACTGCCAACAGTTTTGTTTAGAACTTGAATTTTGCTGAGCTCAGGATTTAAAGTAAGGCCTTTCTTATTACCATTGTTGTCAATGTATCTGGTCTCCTGCTTAGCCTGGTCCATTGGAACTCCATGGATCTCCACTCTGACCAGAGGATCCACAATTGAATCCTTTTTGATGTTAACTTTGGGCAGCTGCTGGCCACTGATCACCTGCAGTAAACACACAATCAATCAGTTATATCTATAATGATAATTCATGACAAAATACAAAATACTTCTTTTTCTCTTTGTGGTTTCTACCTGGACAGTGAGGACAACAGGCTGGTATTTGTCTTGCTGTTGTGGCATGTCAGGGTCAAACCTTTTCACTGTGTCTCTCATAAAGCTGGGCTTCAGGACGTATCCACATCTGCCATTCTGGCTGAACAATCCATCATTCAAATCCATCCCCTCACCAGCTGTCTGGAAATTTAATGCAACTGATTGGAAGAATAAAAATGAGATATTTTGGTTATTTGAAAGTTTGTTTGTTTTTTATCAAATCTGTTGTATACACTATACCAGCTTCACCAAGGATCCTACAAAAACTAGAACAGACTAAAGAAATCATGTGTTTCTTGCTTATCCGGTTGCAAATTTGATAATGGTTTATTTTTAAGTCTTCCAGTAGACTTCTAATATGTTGTCACTGGAATAAGAAATGGAATCTGCATCTTTCCATCTTTGCTGGTTTTTATAAGTCACCATGTAAGACGGCTTGTTTAAGAGTTGATATATGAAGAACGATTTAGAGATTCTAAATAGAAAACCCACCAAATTATGGACGTCAAAGGACATTTTTGTTATGGCTATTTTAGGTGAGCCAGTCATTGTCCTTAATTAACCCAGAAGAAGATGTTGAAAATTGGACTTTGTTTAGCTCCTCTAACATGTACAATTTCAGCCTGAAAAATTATGTTGAAAATGATGGGCTCTGTTAAAACTTTCTGATTTATTCAAATTTAGCTAAAAAAAAGAAATGCTGAAAGTTCTGCTTTGTTTAGCTCATCTAATGTGGTCCAAATTTTGCTCTAAAATGACAGGTGTTGTTTGGCTTGTCTGATTTGTCTAAATTTAGTCTAAACAAAAGCATTAACCCATTAAAGGGACAACCCCTGCCTAGTGGCAGACCAGGGTGGTGGTTCCCATTTTTAAAAAGTGGGACCAGGGAGTGTGTTCCAGCTATCCACAGATTACACTTCTCAGCCTTACCGTGAAAGTTTACTACCTGGTGTTGGAAGGGAGGCTCAGACTGATTGTCGAACCTCAGATCCAGGAGGAGCAGTGTGGCTTTTGTTCCAGTCGTGGAACAGTGGACCAGGTCTTTACCCTTGCTGAGTTGCTAAGGGGCACATGGAAGTTTGACTCTCCAGTCTACATGTGTTTTGTAGACCTGGAGAAGCTTATGACTGTGTTCACTGAGGCATTCTGTAGGGTGTGCTGCAAAAGTATGGGTTATCAGGCTTGCTTTAAGAGGACTATCCGGTCCCTGTATAACCAAAGCAAGAGCTGTGTCCGCATTCTTGGCTCAAAGTTGAGTCTTGCTCACAAGTGATGGTAGGATGGAGTAGGAGATGAATCAATAGATCAGGGCTTCATCTGCTTTGATGAGGGTGTTTCTTCAGTCAGTCATGATAAAGAAAGATTTTAGTTTAAAGGCAAATCTCTGGATTTACTGGTCCATCTACATTCCAACCATCAGCTAAGATCATGAGGTATGGATCATGACCAAAAGAACGAGATTATGGATACAAGTTGTTGAAACTTGTATCCAACCTATCTTTAAGTTCAGCCTTAAAAATAGGTTGAGGAGCTCCCTCATCTAGGGGGAGCTCAGACTAGAGCTGTTGCTCCTTCGCATCAAAAGGAGTCAGTTGAGGTGGTTAGCAACCCGACCACGGATAAGCAGTAAAAGATGGATGGATAGATGAATGGATGGATGATATATATATATATATATATATATATATATATATATATATATATATATACTAATTGTCTAATTATAGTGTATGACATTACAGTATATTATTAGTGTAATAATTATTATATTATATCCCATACTATGGTATGCTTTAAATACTATGCTAATACTATGATATACTTAAGTATTCCATAAAATACTATGCTACAATATATGCTATACTATGGTATGCTGTAATATACTATGCTATAATATTTGCTATACTTCGGAATGCTATAATATATTATGCAAACAACTCTATGGTATTCTATACATACTACGCTATGCTATGTTGTGCTATGCTATACATACAGTATATGATCCAGTCATACACCAAAAGGATTTTTATGTAGCATCAGATCAGACCTCATGCAGATATTGTCACAAAATTCATATGCAATGACAAGAAAGCAAGGCTGAATGCAACAAAGAGCACAGACAAATGGAATAGTTAGATATACAGTACATAGAGTAGAGAGAGAAACAGGTATGATCTACTTTGTATTTGTTGAGGCCAGTAAGTGTTATTATGTTTTCTGTGGACAATATGAAGTAAGGTCTAGTTAAAATATTTCAAAGTCTAAGCCCAATCTTTTGTGGGTTTTGGGCAAAACGTGGCTCAACTTTCTTTATAAGAGCAAAATTTGGATCACCCCAGGTGAGATAAATAAACCCCAACTTGAAATGTTCTTTAGAATATGTTTTGGCAAACGAGAATAATCAAAGCCCAATTTTCAATGCCTTCTTGGTCTAAATATTGGAAATGATAGTTTGATCTGAATTAGCCATTAACAAAACAATCTTTGAACATCTGGTGTTTGGTGAGTTAGATTTCACATGCCATGGCTGATCACCACACACATGCCACTTGACTGACTATGACTCGGTGTAGCAAAAGAAAGTAATAATAGTTAGAAAACTGCACACAACAGTATTTATTTATTTTTCTGACTTGTTAAGGTGCATCAAAACAGAAACTATGCTGAAATCATATTGTTGGTACACTAAAACAATACCTAAATTTGCCACAAGAGGGGGCATAGTATTCAGGAGTACAATAACACTATAAGGAGACAACTATTGTATCAATATTGTATTGTATCAACCTCACATATTTCCTCTTAGATAAAAGTTTTTATGCAAGTTAAAAAATAGACTTTAAAATACTCCCATTAATTTATAGATCGCTGAACGGCTTTGTGCCGTAGTACACTAAGATTTGTTATCATTATCATTATATCAACCGTTCTGTTAGTTGTTTAAATGCTTCCTCTTAGAGGAAAGTCTATTTATGTTTAAATGGTCTTTTAGGTTATACATCACTGACCGACTTACAGGTTGTTAGTTTACTTAAATTACCTGTTATAGTTATACCAATCATACTATTAGCTAAAACTACTCTTGTTTTGTTCAAATGCTTCCTCTTAGAGGAAAGTTTATTCATGTTTATATCAACATTTATGTTATAGTTATACCAATCTTACTATTAGCTAAAATTACCTGATTGATGTTTTTATTTCTGTATTTCTGTACTTGATTTTGTCTGTACCTGATTGTTGTTTCTGTGTTGTATAGCACTTTGGATCGCCTTGCTGCTGAAAAGTGCTATATAAATGAATTTTACTTCACTTCACTTCACACTATTGTAGAAGAAATCATGCAGCTGAGTTACAAACAAGCTGACACTTTCTGCATCTAAAGTTGAGATGTAAGACAAACTTATCTTTGCAAGTTAATTTTGCTAGAGAGATGGTCCTTGTTTGGTTTAAAAGATGGTATTTGTTGATATTTTTACTATGTAATATATTCTATATGTCAGCTAATACTGTTTTAGCTAGAAATAGGCATGAAAGAAACACATTACTTTTGAATAGAGTAAAATAGAATACTAACAACAGTAACACTAAAGCACATTATCTAGTTAAAATTGTCTGAGAAAGTCAGCTCAAAATTGAATCACATTATTCGGTTGCAGTCACCAATTTGGCATCCAGCGTTCCACATTTCCTGAGGATTAAAATTTGAAGAGTCAGTTCGGAAACCAGTGGGATAAACCCGAGTCAGCTGCTGTGAGTTATGATGCACAAACTCTGCTCCTGAAATGAAGAAGGCATATTGGAAGTAAGGCTTGGGAACAGAATGCATAAGAAAGACAAAACAAAAAAATAAACATGTGGTGCAGTTATAGGCAACATCCCATTCTATTTTAAATAAAGAGTCTGTTTAGCAAGAGTCAGAGAATCACAAGGTCCATGATTACCTGCACTTTTAGATGCCAGAAACTTTATTTGTTGCTACTTCGTGTAATTCCTTTTAAAAGTACATTTTTTTATCAAATGGTTAATGGTTGTCTTGTGCTCAGCAATAGGCTACATAAATTGTCAGAGGAACAAAACAAACCTGCTTTTCCATGGTTTCCTGTAGAACAATCCAGAACAGAGATTTGAATAGATTGTAGCTGCCAGCAGTCCCTCCAGGATTTTGCGGGCATTTTTTGTGATTGTTGCAGGCTAAAATGCCTGATTTCGCGGGGCATTTTCCTAAAAGTTGCGATGAAAAGTTGCAATTTTTTTTTACTAAAATCAATAAAAACCCATAACTTTAAATATATAAACCAAAAATACTTTGTAAGATAATTACCAACAAACATTGACATTATCAAAAGGTGCTTTATTTGAGAACTTTGATAGCTTATAAACTGACATTCATGACCATTTCTGGGTTGTCCCTCGTCTGCAGCTCTCGTCACATGTTTTGCAGACACAAAGTGTTTGTCGATGCGTTTATATTCACTGCATTCACTATATTACACTGCAGGATGTGCAAAACAGCTTCCCCCCACTCTCGGGCAGCTGGATAGGAAACTGGTTTGCGACCGCAGTGAAGTTAGTGGCGTGTAGCTCACAGCTGACCCAAAACAGGAATGCTAATGTCGGTCAGCCGTTCTTTGCCGGCCCCTTCTCTCACGCACAGTAGTTCACTTAGGGACGGCTGGCCGACATTAGCGTTCCTGTTTCGGGTCAGCTGTGAGCTACACGCCGCTAACTCCGCAGAGCGTGAATATCCAATATCTAACTTAAAACTAACTTCACTGCGGTGTTTTGCGCGGTGTTTTGCTGAAATCTTTGTGGGCAAATGTGAAGCATTAGCGCACATTTTCGCTTTGGTCGCTGCTCCTGCATGCTTCTGGCATTCTGATGTTAACAGGATGTGACGTCATGTGTCTTCTTCGTGAGTTATTTGGGGTTATTTTGTATTCCAGACTACACAAACCCACAAAGAAGACACTAGACCACAGAAACGGTGGTGAGTCACTTTAGAAACAATAAATATTGGGTTAATGTTGCTGGAAAGTTGCTGTGTTTTGGACAAAGTTGTGATTTTGCAGGGTTTGCTTGATTTTGTGTTAATAGTTGCGCCTGTGAGCAACCTTTGGCAATCCCATATTTCCACAGTCTGGGGCAGAACTCTCACCGTTGAGAGTGAGGTTAATAAGAGACAACCTCCAAAATTTGGGAGTGAAGAAGATTGAATGGTCTGCCTGCACATAGCCGACTCTGCTGCTCAATCCACAAATATATTTTCCTAACAAATGTGGCACTTTTTAAGTGGAAATAAACAGGCTTTCCACTGGTATAAGATTTATTGCCAAGAACCATTGATGCAACTAAGTTTAGATAGTTTTTATTGTCTCTCACCTTTTATCGTGTTTAATGCTTAATCAGAGTGTTAACTCTGAATGTTTGAATGTTATTTCCACAACTCATTAGCTAGTCATTTTGGCCAAAGTTTACTGGTATTATTACATTCATAATTCATTTATAAATTGTTAATGTTTTATATGTAATTAACATCTATTTTGCACAAAGATATGCTGTCCTATTCCACTCAACTGGAATTAGGCTTTCCAACTAGTAACTCATTATGAAGTGTGGAAACTTTTTCCAGATTTTTGCTGCATTGTTCTATTATTAAACCAATACTATAGTGTAGCTAAAATGTGGAATGTTTTATTTGCTCAACCTTTATATCTGAATGTAGACACGAGGCAATTTCCTTCACTTTAAACACTGTTTCCTAAGTGAAAATCTTCCTCTTATAGAGCCAACAGATTCAAACAGACTTGTGACAGGCATAGGGTGGTGATTAAAGTAAGAAGAGTGATAGAATCTCTAAGGACAGACAAAAAGAATTTACTGTAAAAGTGTAATTACTGTAAAAACAGCAGACATCACTTTCTGGAAAACAAAACTGCAGTTTAGACCTCTGTTGTGTGTCATTTTTCCAGAAACAATATAGAAAAAGATGTTTGGTTTGTTCTGAGCAGAACTTTTCTGAGAAATTTTGAACTTTAAAAAGAATCACACAAGGGGATGAACTGGCAATAAAGACAGTTTTTACCAGTTGACGATATAAGTCAACATGGATCATGTGATTCTCTGACGCCTGAAAGATGGCTCTGTAGGAAACTTCTACTTGTTACAGACGGATGATGTAGCTCCACTCACCGGCCTCTCGCAAGTGCTTGCGGGCTTTGGATTCTGTGAAAGAGGCAACTTCATAAAACTTGGAGTGGTTGCGTGAGTGTTTGAAGCTCCTGAAGCGGACACTTCTGCAGTAAACAACACAGTCTGACAACTCCTTTGACAAACGCTGTTTTGACTTCTGTAAACACAGAAAAAAGGATAACAAAAGATCAACAACAATGTCTAAATAAAAATAAAAACACTATTCTAATCAATAAAATTTTTAATAGACAGACAATAAAAAAACAGAGGTATACATCCACTCATCTGTCACAGCTGCTGCTGAGCTGTGACTCCGCACACCTGATCATCATCACCCTGATCTCCAGCTGCTGCCATATAAGGATGGTTCTTCCCCCTGCACGGCGTCAGATTGTTGTGAAACCCTCAGCGGTAACACCTTCAGACCTGCTATAGAACCTTGACCTAACCGTCTGGTAACTAACCTGTCTGTCTCTTCCTTCTGCCCAGTAGCCTATCCTGACCCTCTCCACTGGATTTGGACCTCCTGGCTCTGACCTCCTGTCCCTGAGATCTGGACTCTGTCCTGACCGGATTTGGACCCGCTGGCTCAGACCCTGGCCTGTCTGTGTAGAATAAGTTTATTTCCTAATAAACGCCTGTTTGTATTCACTGTTCAGTGCCTGCCCTTGTCATCATCATGGGCATGAATGTCAAATTGATCCAGTGTGGAAGGATTATACAACATAAAAAGATTAAAATGACTCTTTATAAATGTTGCCCATTGACTCTATTTACCATATATCGTCCATCAAAAGATAAAATGTGTGTGATAATGTTTTATAGCAGGGCTATTCAACTAGCGGCCCG
>NC_051452.1:11671409-11702672 GCF_001649575.2 Kryptolebias marmoratus | reverse complement strand
GGCCCGCGGACCACTTCAGTCTGGCCCGCCTATAAGTTTATTAATGTTTAATTTTTTTTTATTTTTTTTTTTCAAATTCTGTGGGTGCAGCCTATAGTCAGGTGCGTTCTGTAATCCGGAAAATAACATGACTATACAACTAAAACTTTAAAAATAAATAACAAATCTGAAAAAATAAATATTTCTGTCAAAGTGGCGATCTCGTTAATAAGACAATCTATGATCCTGTGCAGTCAGTTGTAGCAGCCAATCATCATTTAGTGTTCCTGGACCGTGAAGGCTAGAAGGCAAATGTTTGCTAATACAAAGAATAAGAAAACGGGGCATCACAATGTCACTGTCAAAGCTGAAAAAACGAAAAGTGGACCTAGAAAATCGAAAATTCAACAGTGAGTGGACAGATAAATATGTCTTCATTGAAACTACTGAAGGAAGGCCGATGTGTCTGCTCTGCAACGAGTGCTGCGCCATTGGGAAGGATTACAACCTGCGGAGGCATTTTCTGACCAAACACTGCGGCTTTGATCAGACCTTTCCACCTGGTTCTGATGTACGCCAGAAAAAGATTTTATGTCTCAAAGAAAATTATGAGCATAGCCGCGTTGTTTTCAGCAGGTCCTGCTCAAGTCAACAGCGAGCGACTGCAGCTTCTCTCCGTGTGGCATGGATCCTCGGCAAAAAGAAGCAGCCTTTCACCGATTCCGAGACGTTTAAAGAGTGCTTCATAGCTGCATTAGATGAAGTGGTCACTGACAATAAAATGAAAGAGCAAGTGCTAGCAAGCGTAAAATCCATACCTATGTCGGACACGTCTACTGGAAGAAGGATGGACGTTCTGGCATCAGAAGTTTTTGAAACTCTTTTGACCCGGTTGAGGAAAGCTAAAGTGATGTCTTTAGCAGTTGATGAATCCACTGATATTTCCGACACAGCTCAATTTTGTTTAATTGTTCGTTTTTTTGATGGTGACTGCTTCAGAGAGGACCTATTGGGCCTGATACCATTGGAAGGACACACCTCAGCGGCAATAATTTTTCAGAAAATTGTTGATTTTTTTAAAGACAACGGGCTGGATTTGGACCATGTTAATATGCTTGTGACTGATGGTGCACCTACAATGGCGGGGAAAGTAAATGGGCTGTCGGCTCGGCTGTCAGCTGTGGCACCGCGGATGAAATCCCTCCACTGCCTGATCCACCAGAGCGTTTTGTGTGCCAAACTCAGCGGTGAGTTGAAAAACACCATGGACTCAGTTATGTCTATAATTAACTTTATTCGATCAACATCCAGCCTCCAACACAGGCTGTTTCGCAGGCTGCTCGCTGACATGTCCGCTGAGCATCAGGACTTACTTTTGCATAACAATGTGCGCTGGTTAAGTAAGGGAAATGCGCTTAGAAGAGTCTGTGAGCTTCGGGAGGAAATTGTCAGGTTTTTGTCTGAGAGTAAACAAAACAGAGCCAGCACATTTCTGTCTCAGATGCTGGATGATGGGTTCGTGTCAGAGATGTGTTTTTTAAGTGACATCTTTCATCATTTGAATGACCTTAATCTGGGACTTCAAGGACAAAATAAAACAGTTGTTGATCTTGTGGAAAAATTGAGAGCGTTTCAAAGAAAACTTGTCCTGTTCTCATCTGATCTCTGTGATAAACTGCTCCATTTTCCCACACTGAGCAAACTGATGAAATCATCCGCACATGCTTCAGTCACACAAGTGATGTTAGATTTTTTAGACAAGTTAAGAGACAACTTTGCAGCCAGATTTAATGACTTTGACATGTCTGGGGAGTTGATGCAGTTTGTTCGGGACCCATTTGCTGATACAAAGATTCCCTCAGAAGCGCTGGACTCCCTTGCATCACTTCACATTAATGAAGGTGCTCTGCAGCTGGAGATCATTGACATGCAGGCATCATCTGCTCTGAAGCATGCTTATGACAAAGAAGGTTTCATGACGTTTTGGACTGAGTGGGTTGATGCAGAGAAATTCCCAAACATGAAAGAACTGGCTATTAATTTGTTAACTATGTTTGGGTCAACATACACATGCGAGTCCAGCTTCTCTCACATGAATGCCATTAAAACAAGTGCTCGTTCCTCCTTAACAAATGAGCGCCTGCATCATTGCTTGCGCATTGCTCTTACATCTTTTGAACCTGACTTTTCTGCCATTGTGCAGTCAAAGAAGTGCAATTTCTCTCATTAGTATGTGTAGTATGGTTACAATCTGTCAATATGTCAGTTTTCAAGTTCAATAACTTTGACATTCAAATTAGACAGACCACCATTGCATTTCTCCACAGTTGCATCAAAACAACACAAATAAAAATAAAAATGTGTTGTTAAATGTGTTATGTTATTTTTGTTGTACATTAGATTCTCACTTTTTTATGGGAAGAAAGTAGAAAATTTTTCTTTCATTTACACATTTTGGTTCTGTTTATTACATTTATGGTTCAATGCAGCAAAATAAACAAATTTAAAAAGTAACAGATCGTAGAAATACTTGTTTTTTTTTACATAATAATTTTAAGTGCTGTACATCCGGCCCCCTGAGCTGTTGGCTTTCAGTAAATGTGGCCCTCTGAACAATTTAGTTGAATAGCCCTGTTTTAGAGTGTGTATCTGTGTTTGCTTATGGTGTCATTAACCACTGGACTGAATTTATTGAAAGTTTAAGAAAGTAATTACTTCCTTTGGATATACGTACATGTACAACTGACAAATGTTTGAAGTCATTCTGATTCTGTCATGATCTTCGGATTTTTTGTGTTGGTTAAGTTGATTTCTGGTATTTGCTGTAGCCCAGTCATGTTTTTTCCGTGTGTTTTTATTTGGATAGTTTTTTGTATGTTTACTTGTTTATTCTCTGTGTCATTGGCTATTAATTTCCCTCAGTCATCAACCTCAGCTGAACCTACTCAGTAATCACTCCTCCCAGCATACTAAAGCTGGATTTATACTTGAAGAGAAGCGAAGAAATCTGCTCTTTCAAATGTAGTTGCGAGACATTCTTTTCTACATTAACATTTTATCCTCAACAAGAAACTGCAGTGCGGAATCCTGGGAAGACCCTTCCCTCCTGAGGTCTCCACTCTTCTATCCCTGTAGAGATTTTTGCTTTCCTTACTACAACCAGACATTTTCATTATACAGACTGAGACAATAACGAAGAGACTGCCATCGTTTTTTAACAAACAGTGCACAATAATGAACAAAGGTAGGAATCGGCTGAGGCATATTTCTTTCTAGCCAGTACAGCTACAGAGAGCTACCTGTGTCTCTGAGCTATCTTCTCCGTGTACAGTAATTGTGTTATCACCTTGCATAGATTATTCGCCATTTGACTATCTTTATAAGTTTTGCTGGAATAGTTGTAAAGATGGCTGTATTTTCCAACAGCCTTGGCACAGCTGGTCCTCAGTAGAGGAGAAGTGAAAGGAGAGCATTGCAGGTCACACGTTTTTCTGCATAAACAAGCCCACAACAAAGTTCTGACCAATCATACAATAGTTACCACAGACCCCTAAGAAAAAAAGTTCTGCTCTGACCTTGTGCACAGAACGGGTTGTTGCAGCTCATGCAAGAACAAAAGGATTTCTTCCCTTCTTGCAGAGTAAAAATCCAGTTTTATACTCCTAGTTCACACTTACTCTTTGTTCTGCTGTACTGTTTGCGCCATGTTCTGTAATAGTGATTTGTTATAGCTCCTTGTTCTAGTTTTGTGTTATACTGATGCCCAATCAGCTTTTTATATTTGATTAACTCTTCTGTTTTTGCATACATTATCTGCCTCCTTGTTTGTGCCTTGAGTCCTAATCACCACTATACCTTGACA
The DNA here is from genome assembly GCF_001649575.2 of Kryptolebias marmoratus. NCBI lineage: Eukaryota > Metazoa > Chordata > Actinopteri > Cyprinodontiformes > Rivulidae > Kryptolebias > Kryptolebias marmoratus. The sequence continues at coordinate 11,698,831 of NC_051452.1, read as the reverse complement.
GAATCAAGATGACCCTAAGAAACACAAAAACAGCTACAATTCAGTCAGTTTTACAACTCAGAGGCCCTATAGAAAATTTTCAAAGGGGTGGCAAAATGGGTCCACTGTAAATCCTAAAACCCAAAACAGAATTTCTGCAGATTTATATAGTTGTCAGACATAAGCTATTTAACAAATCTGCAATAATGGAGTTAAGGAACTGCCTTCTGAGATAGGCTAATACTCTTGTCTCCGTTCTTAAAGTAATATGTATAACTGAAACTAGCATTTGTTGAAACAATGCATATCACCTCATATCACCTGCTACTACCAAACCAAATTCTAGCTCATTACCTCTACAATTGATAGCTATAGCCATTTTTGTGTTTGCTAAGGTCAATTAGCTGTGGTGGCCCCCTTGATAGTGCCCCTGACTGAATTTAAACTTGCCACGAGAGTCATACTTACTTGCTATCAAAATACATCAAAATACATAAAATATCTCTTTAAATTGTTGGCATTAATTGTTGAGGTCAGTACTATCTGTCTCAATTCTAAATGGCTGTTACAATCTTAGAAAACAAATATGACTATAACTCTGTGAATTTTACAGGTATTGAGCTATAACTTATAATGCTATAATTTATGTTACTGTCAAAATTTGAACAAAACAACTATAATTTCATAATTTATTACCATTAGATGATAATAGTTTTAAACTGTGGCAACAAAAGCTAGCGTGATATGAATTTCTTAAAAGTCTTAAATTTTTGTACTGTTTTTTTTCCAATTCTTTGGGAGGAGATGCACATAAAAAGTTATGACATAAATGGTATTGAAATATCTATTAAACTCAGATACATCACCAGACTTTCATGTATTGTTGGGTACATTTACAAATAGAAAAGTGCTCACACTAACCTGGTTATATTTATGTCATTAATTAGGTCTAAGCAATTATTTTGTCATGGTGTGGGGTGAAGGAAGCGAACCCTGAGCACAGACTCATATTAAACAAGAATAATTTATTAAATAAAGAAACACAAAACAAAAGCTGACGTGGCAGCAAAACAAATAAAGAACAAACTAAAACTAACATGAACAGGAACAGGGACAAGCAGCACGGAAAACAAACAACCAGTAACGCAACAACAAACAATAGACAATGGACCAGCGAGGTATGGGAAGAGTGACCGGGTTTTTAAGACTGAGGATAACGAGGTGAGTGGGAACAGGTGGAATGATTACTGATTCGGGACAGGTGAAGATGGGCGTAGCTGACAGACAAGTGAATGACTGGGGAAGAGTGGAAATGAAAACACAAACATGAGGAGGACAGAACCTAGGTGAACCAATAACTAAAAATAGGAAACAAAACAAAAACAAAAACCAGAAAAGCCAAATCACCACATATTTAAAATGTTTCATCACTTCTTAAAGATAAAAGGACTGAGCATTTGGACTTCATTTAATCATTTCCACACTACAGGTACTCAAAGTTTGCTTTAGTAGACCTAGCTGACTCTGCAATAGCATAGGCTAACAGTCCCAAACACATGATAGGGTGAACCCTTGGTGCTGAAAACAAATCCAGTCATGGGTGGAAGTGATACTCAACCACAATGCCATGAAAAAAAAGGTGTGCACCCAGGGTAGTTTCCATGACTGTTTAGATCAGAGATGTGGCACGGTGAACCCGACAGAGCTCCTCTGCATGCATGCCTGCCTGCCTGCTTTCACATGAAACCTAACCACCCTAGTTCACCTGGGCATGCCTTTAGTTAGAGAGACAGACACTTAAGCCCTGCTGAGCTCATGTCACTGCCAAACTCTCTGCTGGCTTCACCTCTGTCAACCATGTTGACAGGAGTCCCAGTGTGACATTTCATGCTTCTCAGATGCTTATTAATACACATGACTCTAAGTGCTCAAAAGTTCTTTACACACTTAGTTGGCTGCATTAGATGCATTAAGCAAGTTTGTAGGATATGTTCTGAAGAATATAACATCAGGATATATAACTTTATATTTCCTTTCAGTCTGAGGTGTAATAGTAGTATCAGAAATACAATTATGTGCAGTGGTATGCACAAATAAGTTGTATGAGGAAAGCTGGAGTTGCAGAGAAGTATGTTAGACTGGTACAGGACATGTATGAGGACAGCAGGACAGTGGTGAGGTGTGCTGTAGGAGTGACAGCTAGCTTCAATGTGGAGGTGGGAGTGAATCAAGAATTGGCTCTGAGCCCCTTCTTGTTTGCTCTGGTGATGGACAGACTAACAGATTACGTCAGGCAGGAATCCTCATTGACTATGATGTTTGCAGATGACATTATGATTTGTGGTAAGAACAGGGAACAGGTGGAAGAGAACCTGGAGAGGTAAAGGTATGCACCTGAAAGACGAATAATGATAGCCAGTCGTAGCAACACAGATTACATGTGTGTGAATGAGAGGGAGGCAGGAGGAATAGTGAGGGTACAAGGAGCAGAGGGTCATAAAGGTGCAGGACTTCAAGTACTTAGGGTAGACTGTCCAGGAAAACAGGAAGTGTGGTAAAGAGGCAAAGAAAAGAGTCCAGGAAATGTTTACAAGACAGTGATGAGAACAGCTATGTTGTATGGTTTAGAGACAGTGGCATAGACAAAAAACCTGTCTCTCATCCCAGCTGCTTCACACTCAGCTGTAAACTGCCCCAGTGTATTATGAAGAACATGGCTTGGAGGCACCAACAGACCCACATTATCTGCAAAAAGCAGAGATGAGACCCTGAGGTTCCCAAACCTGATCTCTTCCTCCACTCCATGACTGCACCTTTAATCCTGTCCATGAACACCACACCAGGGTCTGAGACCAGGGGCAGCTCTGACAAAGTCCAACTTGTGCCAGGAATGAGCTTGACTTTGTAACAAGAATGTTAACACAGCTCCTGCTTTGGTTAAACAGCAACCAGATAGGCCTTAAAATAGAACCTGGCATCCCATATTATTGGAAAATCATATTAGTGTGACCACCTCTATAAATGCAGGACCTTTACTGCTCTGGAGCATACAGGTGTGTGTTAACACAATACCAAGGAGGAAAGACATACAAACTGACCTCAGAGAAGCAATTGGTGCTGCCTATCAATCTGGGAAGGGGTAAAGGTCATTGTCAAAGGGCATCATTCTACAGAGACAAAAATTACTTACAAGTGAAAAACATTTAATACAGCTTCATCTTCCCAGGAGTGGATGTCCCAGCAAATTTATCTCAAGGTCAGACCTTGCAATGCTCTGAGAAAAAAAACAAGTTCTATCTCAGCCTCTACAGGCCACAGTTAGCAAGTAAATAGTACAATGAGAAAACAACTGAACTAGTTTGGCTCATTGGGAACCAGGAGAAAATCCTCTTCTCTTGTAAACAATACAGAACAACTTAGATTTGCAAACTTGCATTTGACTAAACCTCAAGACTTGCTTTGAAAATACAAGACGGACCAAACTAGGTGTGTTCGTTCACAATCCACAGTGCTGTGTTTCCGTCAAAAAACAAACACAGCATATTAATATAAACACCTTATACCTGATGTCAAGCATGGTGGTGGAGGGGTGATCATATGGGACTTTGTTTTGCAGCTATAGGCACCTTGCAGTCATTGAGTCGATCATGAACCCCTCTGAGACCCAGGGATTCTTTCTTGTTTATCTGAGTGGGGACAAATGTTAAGTATAAACAAATACTGACCACTATAACATCTATAGCCTTAGCTAGTTTGCAATGCACATTGCAATGCACATACCGGCCTTTAACAACATAAAACAAGTTAAAAACAATAAAACAACATAGCAAGATAAAATGTTAAACATAACATAAATCCTAAAACTAACTTAAAACAGACCACAATGAAACAAGAGCCACCATGGAGCCATCATGGGCTGACTGTTAACCATGACTGCAAACCTGATCTTCTTTAAGAAATTCCTTCAGTTTTAATCTAAAAATGTACCAGTCTGGAATCAGTTTCAAGTCCTCTGGTAAAGAATTCCACATAGTAATGGCTCGCACAGAAAAAGCCGTTTGACCAAAAGATGTTATGCGAAAAGACACCTTGCAATTGTTGCTGGATGCACCATAGCAATGACGAAATCTAACAGGTTTTCTGTCCAAAATTTTAATTGCTTGGCTATTTATCAACTTTAGAGACCTGATGGTTGTTAATGTTGCTTGAGACCAGAATGTCAAACAACGTAAACTTTCATTAACAACATTAACTAGAGTTAAACGTGAGGCCATCTGTTTGACAGCTGAAGCTTGGACAAAACTGGGTCATAATGCAACAGAACAATGATCCCAAACACAGCAACTAATCTACAACAGAACAGCTGAAAAAGAAAAGAATCAAGGTGCTGCATTGGTCCAGTGCTGTGGTGAGACCTTAAAAGAGCTGTGTGGAATGAACTGAATCTTTTGACTATTTTTTTCTTTCAGTACTGACAACACATTTCACATTCTAGCTTTACCTAAACATCCCTCACTCAAGGAGGTGATTTGTGTCTGCAGTCAATGTATCAAGTGTCACTTAACAGAAGACAACCTTCACTTTGCCTAATTTGACCAATTTCATTTGTTTGAAATGATAGGCCATCAGTGGAGTACTAAACCAGAATTACAAAAACCATGCAATTCTATTGTTTACAGTGTCATCAGTAATTAAGCAAATTAAAAACACTTTACAAAATGTGTTTTTCTTAGGAATAAAGTTGCATATTAATTAGATAAAGGATAGCCACATTACTTTCACAGTTAAATGTTGCTACTCTTTGTGTTTTCTATATGTTGAATATATAGTCACAAGTCTTTGTACAGTGATGACTCACTGCTTCCTGCTTGTCTCTGTTTCTAAACTATTACCTCATGTGACGGTAAGTAAGTAGATGAGTTTATGTAACACCCTGTGTCTGCTTTCTGCCTTTCACCCCTTTCTATTTTTTATTAGGGGTAAAAAAAAGTATTTTTTGTACCTAAATATAAATACAAAACTATGCTGCTTGTCAATGTCAATTTTATTTACATAAAACATTTAAAAACAATAATGTTGACCAAAATGTTTCACAAGGAGGTTAGCCCCAAGTGTTTGTGATAGCTAAATATAACAATTTGTTAGAAACTGCGAGTAAAATCAAACGAAAATAACAGAATAAAATCATATTAGAAACAGTTAAATGGGTCGTTTTAAGATAATAAATGCACAATCCACATCTAATCATTTAAATCAGTCTTTACTTTAGCCTAAAGAGGTGATCAAACTGGCTGTATATATTCATCCATCTGTCTGTCCGTCCATCCATCCATCCATCCATCCATCCATCCATCCATCCATCCATCCATCCATCCATCCATCCATCCATCATTTTCCACTTTTGCACTATTGGGCCACAAGGTCAACAGCTTACACAAGATTCCTAGACATCCCTTTCCCCAACTACCTTCTCCAAGCTCCTCCAGAGGGACTCAAATACATCCCCAGGCTAGATGTGAGAAACAGTATAATCCCTCAAGCAAGCCTTAGGTTGGTCCCAAATTCCCCTCTCAGTAGGAGATGTCTAAAACACCTTTCTTGGAAGGCGTTCAAAAGGCATCCTTACCAGATGCTCAAACTCCTGTAACTGGAGCAGTGACTCTCCTCTAAGCTCCTACTGAATAGCCAAATTCCTAACCCCATCCTTAAGGTTAAATCGAGATACACAGAGAAAGCTTACTGTATTTCAGTTGCTTGTATTTGTGAGCTCATTCTTTCAGTTATTACTTATAGTTCATGACCTTAGGTAAATTGAAACATTATCTTGATCTATCTATACATTTCCTGCTTTGTTCAGCTCCCACTTATGAACATGACCCTGAGATACTTCAACTCAGCTGTTTGAGTGTCCCAAGAAGCCCAAAAGCTATGCATGTTGTTGGGGGCTGTTTTCCCCAGGTAGTATCTAACATAGCAAAGTGGTTCTGAGTGATGGCACAGACAAAGCATGATTAAACAACCCTTAGATTGGCTACTAGACCAAGAGACTATGATGCTTTGCCTGGACTTGTGAAATTGAGGCATTAGGCCTGATAGAAGCACATGTTGGCTGGGCCTTCATCCATGGAGTTGAGTCAAGCACAGCTTGACTGAGCTATATGGGACTACACTCCTGTGGAATAACCACCTTCAGGAGGCGTTGTAAGGAATTAGTGCATTGGAAATTTGGTAGCAAGTAGAGGCAAAGGGCTTTCGATCACTGAAACTAGCTTTAGGAAGATGAAACACTGCATATAAACAGTGAACAACAACAACAAAAACTTGTAATATTGTATGAATTGAAAAAATAAGTTGTAGTTTATTCCCTGTCATTCAAAACACTGAAATCCTAAGAGTTAAAAGAGAAAAAAGGCAGCTGGAAAATTTTTTCCAAGGTCATAGGGACATTGAAGTCACATGAATCAATTACATACTTGTTTCTCCATTGAAAAATGAAAGCCCTGAACACCTACTAGGGAGCTACACCAATATACTGTCCAAGACATAAAAGCTTTCACCAGACACATCAACTCAGTTGACATTCATTTTAAGTTCACTATGGAGACTGCCAAAGATGTCTTCACAGAGGAGTGAAGAAAGCTATCTATGTTAAACAGTAAATTACACAGAGGAGGTGGCCTCTGGTTTCAGTTATCCAACACCTACAGTGCAGCCTTGGCTCTTCTTCCCAGACGGTTTTACAACCATTCACACTTTGAAACATGTGCCTGCTAAACCTCACATAAATAAGCTAACAATGACTAAGACAACCCTTAAGAGGCGTGATGGGTCCTGGTGACTTCAATGACCTTATTAGTGTGATTGTCCCAATAGTGACTTATGTACCTGAATCAGAACTGAAGACACCTTTTGAATGAGAGGTGAAATGTGTTTAAGAAATAAGAAACAAAGTTCAGTTTCCTATTTTTAAATTCCTGGAATTATGAATTAAGACAGTTTTAGCTTTTGTGCTTTATGTCCAGTGTTGGGTAAATTTTGTAAGTACGTAAAAGATTTGGAAATCTATAAAGTCCCAAGATACACTCTTTCTTTCATGCAATGCAGTTCTGAAATAAAAAAAAATGTTCTGGAGGGGCACATACAGGATACAATTGAAACCAGATGTTTACATAAACTGTTTGTCTTCAATATTTCATCTTCAGCTTAAAAATCTCTGAAATAGAGAATCCCGGATCTAAATCAGGTAAAATCAACAGTCTTTTTGCAGTAAGGCCAAACGGTTGGACCACATCACATTTATATGCATGCCCACCTTCACTCTGTAACGGATACTCTCACGATGTTGGTTATCTTCATCTATTTCTGCAGCCTCGTCCTCTTCACTGACCTCCCCAGTCAGAGAGTCTCCCAGTGTCCCACTGAACTTCTCCTCAAGACCACCCATTTTTTTGGCCTTCAGAAGAATCTTTCCTTTGAGATCCTGAGAGAGGTCAAATAAAACTAATCCTAATGTTCAGTATAATTAGATAGATAGATAGATAGATAGATAGATAGATAGATAGATAGATAGATAGATAGATAGATAGATAGATAGATAGATAGATAGATAGATAGATAGATTTGTGTGTATGTGAAATCACCAATAAAAACAATCATAGAAACAATCACTTTTCATTTCCTGCTTTGCATTAACACTATCACACTGACAAAGTGAAGGTATGGGTGATCAAGGGGAATACTTGAATAAGCAAACCTTGCACCAGGCCCAAACTATGCATTAGAAGATGACCTTCATTTCTGCTGCCTTTGCCAGTGAGAAAAGCAGTAATTATTAACCTTTTTGTTTATTTATAGTTATCATTTCATGCCAAAACGTGAATGGCTATTTGTTTCTTTGTGGTCCTGTGATGGACTTGTTCAGGTCGTACCCTTCCTCTCACACAACAACCACTGGAGCTAGGCACCAGCTTCCCAGTGACCCAGGAAAAAAAAGCAGGCAAAAACAAATGAATGAATGGATGGATATCATGATATATTTGACCACAACTGGCAGTGACAATCTTCAAGAGTCATTGGAGCCTAATTACATGATTAGTTCTATTTCTTGAAATATGTCATGCTTCCATGCTCCCTTAAAATTTTTTCTAAGTCTGCAGTGACTCAAAGTTCAACTGGGTTGGTTTATATTGTTCACTAAGGACAGATAATGTGGCCATGAAGTCTTTTAGACAAAGTTCTTTTAGAACTGCTGTTTCAAATGTATGCCATCATTGAACAAATATATGCTGCCATATTTGTTGATATTTTTGAATGGCTTCTGTATGATATTTACCAACTCTCTGTACACATTTACATCTTACACACAAGAGGTCAGAGGGTTTGATAGTGCCGGTGTAATGGCAGCCTCACTTCTGTCAACCTGCCCCAGGGCAGCTGTGGCTACAATGTAGCTTACCAGTGTGTGAAAGTGTTTATGAATGGGTGAATGACTGAATGTAGTGTGAAGCACTTTGGGGTCCTTGGACTAGATAAAGTGCTATACAAGTGCAGGCCATTTACAAATATAAACCACCAAGGCAGGAACCAGATCGCCGTAACATGAGACACTTAGAAATAGAATAAATAAGAAATATGCTCCAACAAAGCAATCTTTGTTATATTTTAAGAAGTAGTCCTCATCATGACATAGCTTTGCTCCAATGACTCTTGGTTGTGTTTAGAAATTAGCAAAAAAATGTTGAAGTCACTGATATTGATTATCAGTGGTTTTGTTACAGTGACGTCAAGAAAACTGGATTCAGAATGTCTACCATTTTGGGGAAAACATGTTCATCTGTAAAGATAACGTCTTTGAGTGCAATCTTGTGTCCTGTTTTTATTTATTTAATAACTTTTATTTAACCAGGCAAATCCCACTGAGATCACAGATGTCTTTCTAAAGAGAGGCCTGGGCCTGAAACATGCATGTTTTTGAATTATTTTGCGATAGAGGTAACCAGAGAAATAAAAGGACTGCAGTGTTACTCTCAAAGAGAGAAAGATCTAGATTGCAAGACTATCCAAACAATGTAAAACTTTAATTATGATTGTCCATACAACTATCTCTTGCTCTCAATCCTTAGGTTCTTTGTTTAATTATGAAATAAAAAACTCAAAACATTTATGGCGAGCCATGCCAGGCTTGCACAAGATTCATCTGACCCTTTTCCATGTGCACTGTCACCAAGGACCAGATAGCATTCCAAGCAAAAGGTAAGAAAGTTTATTTTTACTTTGGGTCCTTGGAGAGAGTGCATTTGGATGATGGAGAGAACCTTACCAAGTTGTCTAATGATGTTAGTAAGACTACAGGACAGTAATTAAGAAATAATCAATAGCATAATTTACTGTTTTCTAATTGACAAAGACAACAAAACAGGATTTTACCTCTGAATGCCTAGTTTTGGTGTAGGTGGGCCATGTATGTAAGTATTTTGCAGTTCATGTATTGACAAAGTGATAGCTTTACTCTTGACTATAAAAAAGAGAGCAAATAGATAGTGTTATGTGATGCACATTGAGGAGTTTGCTCAAATTTGCATTAAAAAAGCCTTTTCTGTATTTATACAGTCAATGAAACAAATATGTTTTGCAGGAACTTCAAATCCTGCTGTAGAGTCCATATCCCAGACATACAGTATGACAGATACAGTAAAAGTGGCATCATGTAGTAGTCAGAACACATACATCGTAGAACTGACATCATCCTATTCTGGTGTACAGTTTGTTATAATCAAGACACTTCCAGGTAACATTGCTAAAGAATATCTAAAATCCATTCTCCAATTATGTTACCATAATGTCAACAAAGCAGACAGGGCTCAGACTGCACAGCTCACCTGTGGAGATGGCAACTCAATTAGAGCCTTGCTATCCAATGTACTTTTAAGTAACTTATCACCAAGGATGTTGTTGAGGTGTTGGGCCATGACTCTCTGTTGCTCAACGCTGCAGTGGTTCTCAATGGACATGATGACTGGATATTCCGATACCTGGAGGGGGGAGAAGATAAAAGCAGGCAGTGAGGGTGTAATTTAACACTGGGGAGTATTACCATAGAGGCAAACTAATACACCTACTGCTATACATTTATGAGTTGTTCCTGTCTGACTGAAAGACTAGCAGGTGAACAGACAAGAGGTCACATGGTCAGAACCTTCTGTTGAACACAGACACTGATACACAGCATAGCGCACTTAGAATATGTCTTGGATATCATTGCACAGTTCTATCCCTGTCCTGTAGTAAACCTAGAGCTAGAAATCTCACTAATGAGGACTGAAAATTTTAATGATTTTCAGCTTGAGGTACAAAGCAAGTAATTCAACAGAAATGGACTGACTCTGTCCTGAAACATGTTCTTTATGTTTAAGGCAATGCAGCTAAAAGTATACATCAAAACCAATAAAAAACAATATGAATGATAATACCTTGAAGGCATAATTTCCCACAGCAATGACCACATCTTTGAAGAGTATTTTTGAGGTGAAAGTATGTCCATGATAGACAATGGGCTCTCCATTGGGACCATCCCAGCAGTCCACTTCTACACATCGGCAGCCACGATTCAGAGCCCTGTGCAATGAAGACAAATCTGTCTTTCATTCTCTTCTGTTAATCCATACATTAGACCAATGAAAAAGAATTAATCTTTCAAAAACATTTAACACTGGCACTTATTTTATTTAATTTGTTTTTACAAAACATAATGATGGAGGCGAAATATGACAATAGGTCACAGTAAATCATATTTTCCTAGATAAGCTCCATGGAGTGAGATGGAAAGCACTATATCCATTCAGGCAAAGCAGCTTTAGGGAAAAGCCTTTTCTAAATGACAAAAACAAGCACCCATGTGAAAAGGCTGAAATGATGTCATAGTGTTGGGAATTTGGTCTGGGTTTTTTTTGTATTATCTTTGCCATCTGTGTTCATTATTGCTGATAGTTTCTTGTATATTTCTGTCAGAAAGTGGGGATATGGCGGCGAACCCAGAACGCAGACTCATTAGGGAAGATAATGAAAACTAATTTATTCCTTAAAATAATAAACAAAAGGCTGACATGGCAGCAAAACTTAACAAAGACAAAATCCAAAAACCAGAAGCGAAGGCATGACGAGGATGAACGATAAAGAGCAGGCAAAGCGGAATGATCCAGTGGTGTGTGAGAGAAACGGCCGGGTTTTTAAAATCAGGAGGTGATTGGAAAACGGACACAGGTGAAGCAATCAACAAGACTAGAGACAGGTGTAGATGGGCGTGGCAGGAAGGCAAAAGAGTGACTGGGGAGGAGTGAATAGTGACAGCAAACATGAACAGGAAAAACTAAACTGAAACAAGACAATAATCAAAACAACAAACTGAAAATACCAAAACTATGACAATTTTCAGTTAATGTCTTTTCATTGTGTGTCTTGCCCATTCTCTAACCCAAATTTTCTTGCACCTGGCACCCCTATCTGTTCATTAGCCCAGCTTGTCCTAGCTCAATAATTCCCCCTCCTAGCATATATACTCCCCAATCTCTCTAGTTTTTTTTTTTTTTTCAGATTCTACTGTTTGCTTCTGGTTATCTGCTTTTTGTTTTTTTTTTTGCTTCCTGTTACTTAACAAATTGTGATAAATGAAATGAAATTGCATTTGTTGTAAGGTCACACAACTTTATTTCAATGAATATAATATTAAATCAAGGTGGCAGTATAGGTACACTGATGGTTCAATATCATTAGGGTGTTGTACTCTCCTGGACCTGGATGCAAGCATGATTTGATGTAGAGTGGAGTCATACAATAATATCTTATTTTGCACCAAATGGACCTGAAACTTTTGAAATTGGCCCTAGAGATCTGGCTCTGGGTCTGAGTCAATGTCTAAACTGATCCCAATCATATTTGCTTGGGGAAAGATTAAGGGATCTTGCTGACCATGAGAAGACCAAGGTATGATACAGGCAGTTCATAGACATTCATTTTGTGAGTGAACAGATGTTTTTTTTTGTTGAAAGACTATACCGGGGTGCTGTCTCAAGAGTAAAGAGTAAAACATGCAGATGCAGGATGTCAATATATTGTGTGGTCAGGGTCCTCTGAATCCCAACCAGAAGTCAGACTCTTTAGCTTGTCACAGTATGATGCCAAGAGAACAACCAGTGTGTCCTTCCAAAACATTAGCAGGAGTGGTCCTCTCTAGTAGGTGCCACCTTATATGCTTACACCCATAATTATGTGGAACCAACATTTATTGCTGAACATGATACAACACCACACATCATCAGACCATACCTCCAGGTAAATGCACCACTTCAAATGCAGCCATCTCTGCTTTGGTGTTAATAGCAGCCAAACCCACATTTTTACCCTGATCAAACTTCGTCAAGTGCTGGTAATGCTGTCTAATATTTCTCGTGCCCTTCACTCAGTGTTTTTTACTGACTGCTTGATAACATTGTTGCCCCTCACATGATGCCACCAATTATGGTCTCTGGTGCTTGTTCTAGACATGCTGCCTCCTTGCAAATTGATTGACATACCCATCACTCGTCTGTATGTGGACAACATTATGTCCAAATCTGGTCATTCCTTCTAGATGCCTAACTTTGTTTGTCAGTGAGTGTTTATGTTTCTAAAGAACACGTTTTTGATTGCTAAATGGTAAATGCATTCCAGATGAATGATGAGTTGTGTTCAGATGTGTTCTGATTTTCATCAAGAGAAGAGTAAAACGGATTTTACTGAAGAGAAATCACGAGTAAAAAATGTAGAGAAAAAAACTTTGTTTTTAAATGTAAGTTTAATTTAGTCCTCTAAAGTTTAACTTGCTCCCCAAAAGGGTCTCTAGTATATTCCCATTTTGTTAAAAATCAGTTTATCAGTTTAGCAATGGTTTTCCATCAGCTTTACAATAATCCATCATCATATTTTGACCCAGATGTGCTACCTGATGTATCCCTCCACACTGCTTTGTCCCCTGAGCTGATCCTCCATGAGATATGTGTTGTGGGAGGAAGAGATGAAGTAATGGCACAGCGGCTGACTCATGTCCTGGAATATGCCTCTCTGTTGTGGGTTAAAGATGGAGCCGTCAGATGAGCCCAGGTACATCAAGAACCCGTCGAATGTCATGGCCTTCATCAGCTTGGCTGGATGGCAACAGGATGGTGTCAGAATCTTCTCACATATCACCAGAATGTAACATGTAGTGCTACTTTATTCAGTAAATAAAGCCAGTACCTCACTGGGATACAAATGTTGGTGACTAGCTGACAAATAGCATCCACAAAGGAGTCCCCTAAATGTCTCAAAACATTTGCTTGGGACTCCAAGTGTAAGTCACAGAGGCTTGCAGTCTTGTTATAGACCATGATTTTCAAAAATTGGTCATGCAAAATGTAACCACACGACTCGCTGGTTGCTTGGTCACAAACAACCAAAATTCAGTTTGACTACAATGAAAAATTTGCCTATTTTCTTGCAATTTTGAGTCTCCAGCTAGTCTCTGGCTAGTCTCCAACAGTTGCAGCCCAGTAGGATACTAGCTTCAGAAAAGCCAAGAGATGGCATTTAATAAGACTGTTAGTTTTCATGTGGCTTCAGAGACAAATAGCAAGCTATTTACCTGCATCTGAGGGCTCATAGCACTCAATGAGCTGATTGGAATGTTGCTGAATGTTGCCCCCTTCCAACTGCTCTTCTCTCAGGAATTCCTCCAGGTCACTCTGGGACAACTTCTGACCATCTGTCGAGTATTCCTGAAAAACTCTCAATATATCTTCACGCTCGGTCAACATCTTGTAGAACAACAAAAATTCATCATCTTCCAGGGAACCAGTCTGAGATTTATCTGCCATCTGATGGAAAAAATAAAACATACAATGTTGCTCTGTGCTGAATGCTAATTGCACATGATATTACTTGCTTTCAAAAGTTCTCACTGTGAAAAGATGAAGAGCATGGTGTTCATTCATGTCCACATTCATCATTTTCAACAGGTCTTGCACTTCCTTAAAGTTCATCCTGCCATCATTGTTCTTGTCTGCCTTCTTGAACCAATCACTGATCCATCTGAGAACAATTCTTTGAGAAAGGGAGCTGCTGAAAGTGGAAGACACAATCTTCTGAACTGCACAAGACCTTGTTACTAAAATGTCCTATGTAGAGACAGGTTGGTCCAAAATCTAACTCTTTCAAAAACACTGATGAATACAAACTCTAAGTAAAAGGATACTGGTCCAGTTTTTCCCTCTCTCCCATGTTTTCCAAATTCTCAATCAGCTTCCTCATGCCCTTGATCCAGGACTGGGCCTCCTCGGCTGACTCGGCCACCAGGTCCAGGTTGTTCCTTCGACCACGAAACACCAATGTGAAGCATCTGTCAGCTGGGAACTCATTGGCAATGCTGAGAAGTACCTCACTCTGGTGGCCCTCTCTCACTGCCTCCACGTCGCCCACTGAAACTGGATACAAAACTTCTTCATTGAAGGAATGCATATTGCCCACCACCTTAGTTACAGTCACTTATAGGTTTGCTAAAGTTGATTAGATGTGGTGGTCATCTTGAATTAGCTTGACTCCAAAAGTTAATCATCTGTAGATGTACATGTAGTAATTACTTTCTGAAACTTTTTTTTTTAAATCCATTGAGTGGTTTATGAGAATTTTTGCAAACAGTCAGACAATTACACACACACATGCACACACACTGACATAGGCAAAAACATAATCATATGTCAAATCAAAATTGTCATAATCAAAATTTTTATGTTCTTACACGTGCAGTGGGCATTCCCAGCCTTTTTAGACTGATACCAGATAGTCATGCAGTCATCCTGCAGCTTGAAGTATCGCTGCTTTTTCCAGGAGCGAGACTTGATTTTCCGCATCAATGTCCCCAGCAGCATCGACTGGAGGTTATCATCTCCCTGAATCCCTAAAACAGGTCAACAAAAAATGCTAATTTTCTGATGATCCTTTCCCGAACATCCACATAGAGAGAAGTGTTGTAAGCAGGGGTGGAAATTAAATTTTTTTTACCAGGCACTCAAATATTTTACCAGCCACTATTTATTGTTGTGACAAAAAGTTATTTCATATGACGATGATGATGGAGGTGGGTGGAAGCAGTTGTGGTGCCCTACAAGCTGAACAACACCTCTTTCTGGACAATGCATGGAAATAACTGTTTTTTTTTTATTTTAAACCATTAAAAGATGCATATCTTTACATAAAAAATCAGACAAGTGAAATTTATTTCTGTGGAGTGTTTTTGAAGTATTTCTGTTGTGCTTTTGTAAGTTTTTGTATGTAAGTTGTAATGTTTTTCAGACACTTGCTGCTTTTAATGCACAGATCTATTTGTGCTACCCGCTTATATATAACAAGTAGGATATTCTGATGAAGGAAGCAATTTTTGTGGTTTTAGAAAGGTTTTCGTCATGGATATAAATTGTTCCAATGCTATGCTAAGCATAACTCCCAAGCTTCCACTTCAGTATCCGATGATATTTAACATTAACACGAACCGCTATAGTTTTCGGTTTGTAAACATGACGATAGCAGTTTTTGACGGGTAGCACCGACCGTTAGACATATGTAGCTGTTTATCCGTGCTACAGTAGGAAAATCTGACGAGGAAGCACAGATCGTCAGAACACCGGCCGTAGGCGCAAACGCACACTGACCAACGTCATGACGTCATTGATTTAGTTAAAAAAAAACATTGTTTAATTTTCGGTTCTTCCCTCGACTACTCTTGAAAAACATTTTTGTTGTCTGCCACCCACTTAACTCCCGAAATGTTCCGCCACATTGCTAATGCTACTCCTCAAATTTATTTTTCTTCTTCTTCTTGATTTTTATTGGTGGTTGGTAAACAACTAAAGGAATCAATACCGCCACCAACTGGTAAAGAGTGTCTGCTAAACTTTTCTCCTTCTTGCATTTAGCAGCAACTCGAGCACATTGCTGCCCCCTATATGTCAAGAGGACAAATAACACCTTTTCTGTTCAAATTGCCAACCCGCCACAGTGGCATGTACGTTGATCAAATTCACCCGCCACTTCAAATATTTACGCGCATTTGGTCGGTGGCGGGTGCTAATTTACACCCCTGGTTGTAAGTGAGTGAAATCTTAAAAATTCAAACATTTTGTCTGAAATTTACAACCCCAATTCCAAAAAAATTGGGACGTTGTGTAAAATGTGAATAAAAACAGAATACATTGATTTGGAAATCTTATACAGTCATATTTTATTCACAGTGGAACATAGTGCATTTATCACATGTTTATACTAAGATATTGTACCATTTTAGGAAACAAATAAGATAATTTTGAATTTAATGGCAGCAACACATCTCAAAAAAGTTGTTCCAGGACCATATTTCTTACTGTGAAGCATCCCTTCTTCTTTTAACAACAGTCTGTAAAAATCTAGTAACTGTGGAGACCGGCTCTTATTTTCCATCTGCCTTCAAAGTCTCGCTGGTGTTTCTCAAAGGCGAATTCAAACAGCCAAATTCCAGGTCTATTCTGCCAGATCCGAGCGAACAACTTTCTTCAAGATTTATCCCATTCCATCCCCGAGTCCAGGAATCACATATAGCCTGCAATCCTGTGAAAGGATCGCATCCAGTCTGCGAATCTGCTCACGTAACATCGTAGTCTGAGTATTGATCGCTCTGCAGATTTCATCACACATGCCTGGCACCCTCACAGTGGCCAGAACAGCTGCCAAGGTTTTCTGAATTTCTCAATATGCCAGTTAACCGCCAACTCCAAAAAGCAGAAAGCCTGTTATCGAAAGTCCAATTGTGTAGACATCTTCGACATCCTCAACTGAGGGTTCCCCAAAAACCCTGTCTTCTCGTTGAGAAAATTTGATCAATTGCATTGAGAGACCAGCTGACCAAATCCATAATTCACAAATTTTGGATATATGCAAAGAGAGGCTCCAAAGGAAAAGACAAGACACAGAGCTGAAGCAGGGCAGAGAAGGGAGGGTACGGGAGACAGAGAAAACGCATCCTCCTTCACTGAGAGCAGAAAGAAAGTGGCAGGCTTTTGAACTGTAAGCTGATAACAGAAAATGATTTGTGTTATGTGTTGCTGGCATCAAATTCAAAATTCCCTCATGCTTTCCTAAAAATTGTACTTTTTTTTGGTTTAAACATTTGTTATGTTTACTATATTTCATTGTGAATAAAATATGGGTTTATGAGAATTGCCAATCAATGCATTCTGTTTTTATTTGCATTTTTCAAAACTTCCCAACTTCTTTGGAAATGGGTTTGTAACATTTTAATTAATCCAACATATAAAACAGTTTGACTTAACTTACGGATGTCACTCCCCATAGAAGCCATGTGTTGTTTTCTTATGATGACATCTAAGGAGCAGAACATAACAACAGCTGATGTTAGTGAAAACCAGATTTCACTTAAAGACCAGGATAAAAAGGCTGAATTAAATCTATAACTTGAAAAAACCTACAGTAAAATTACAGACCTGGCATTCCTTGAATAGATGCATATCACCTGTCACCTTTCATGGCAGAATTTTAAACTAAGATCATCTTATGTTGAGAAATGATAAAGTTGTAGCTGTTTTGATCATTTCTTTAAAATGGTGTTATGCAAGATCTAATGCAATATTGTAAGAACTTGCAAGATGTATTTGTTGTGAATGATTGGCTGCTACAACATCAAAATTGAGCTTAACATCTATAGATGTGACTGAGTCATAGCCTTTTTTGTGTTGACTAATATCAATTAGCAGTGGCAGAAACTTGAATTGAATTGACTTTAAAAATCAGTTAAAAAAATCAGTTGTAGAGGTACAGCCAATGATTACTTTCTGAGAGTTTCACTAAAATCTGTCTTGTAGTTTATGAGATATTTAGCTAACAGACAAACAGGATTTATGCCTATAATTAATGAAGTTTTAAGCAAAAGTCTTGCACAATGCAGAGAGATTGGAGTATCTGTTGTGGATGACTCTTAGCTACAACTACAAAAATGTTATCTCAAAATCTGTAAAAATTGCAGCATTATAGCCATTTCTGGATTTCCTAAATTGAGTTGGCTGTGTTGGCCATCTTAAATTGAGTTGGTTGTGGAGGACATCCAAGGATTCACCTCTCTTCCTGCTGCTCCCTTTACTCTCCATTGTTGTCATGCTTTTTTCTTTACCTTGTTGTAGAAGCCACACCAGAATCACCACAGTTATGCTGGAGTTTTGCAATGATTTTGCAAGATGAGATAAATTTTTTGTGGACATCTTTCTGTCCTCAACAAGTTAGCAAAGGCTTTGGTCCTGAGCTTCTTTTTTTGTCATTTTGTGAGTCTTTGTAGTAATTTAGTATCATTTTATGTTCATCTTTGGCTGCATCCCCACAGAACTGAACAACAGCAGAACATTATTCAGCCCTCCAGCCTATCTGGATATCACATGGTTCTGCCTGCTTATCTCAGTGCTGTTTTTCTTCTGTATTCTCCTGTCGCTGCACTTTCTGCTATCCTGCACTTTCATTGTGTCGCTTTGTTGAGCTGCCTGAGTCAACTAATCTTCCCAAATCCCTGATATGTTCCACTCATGACTTCAGTACACCATCTGCACAATTTTAGCTCACGTTTTAACCATCTAGTTTCCATCCCTAAACAGTGTCTGAACCAAACCAGGTTGGGTTTGACCTCAATAATGTTTCTGTTGAGCTCAGGCTTAACTACAATACATCATACAGCAACAATAAAGACCAATAAACAATACAAGTCTAAAACCATTTGAATCAAATTATGTATAAACTCAGCTTGGGTGTTTGTGTCACTTAAAGCCACTGCGATGATTAATATACAGTGGGTTCAAAAAGTATTCAGACCCCCTTCACATTTTGCAATTTTATATTGCAGCCTAATACTTAGTTTAGATTTTTTTTTTAATTGCCTTTGGTCAATTAAACCGATTGGACATGATTTAAGAAGACACACCCCACTCAATTAAAGTTCTCGTAGCCGACATTAGAGGAAAAGCCAAACTTTGAAATCAAAGAACTGACTGCAGAGCTCAGAGACAGGATTATTCCAAGGCAGAGGAAAAAAAAACTTTCTGCTGCCCTGAAGCTTCCCAAGAGCACAGTGGCCTCTGTAACTTAAATGGAAGATGTTTGGGAAGAAAAAAACTCTTCCAAAAGCTGATCTCCTGGCCACACTGACCAGTCAAGGGAGAAGGGTCTTAGTGAGAGAGGTGACCAAGAACCTGATGGTTACTTTGACTAAGTTTCAGAGATTCTGTGAGGAGAGGGGATTAAGTTCTAGAACCAAAACTGCAGACCTCCACTGATTTGGACTTTATTGCCGAGGAATTTGGTGGAAGCCTCTCCTCAGAGCAAAACAGCTCAAAGCAGCCTGAAGGGCTCTCAGACTATAAGGAACAAGATTCTCTGGTCTGATGAAAGCAAGACTGAACTGTTTGGCCTAAATTTCAAACAGTATGCCTTTGCAAAACTACTTATCATCTGGCCAACACAATCCCTACAGTAAAGCACAGTGGTGGCAGCAGTCTCAGTGTCCCAGTCTCAGCTTTTCAGCAGCAGAGACTGGGACACTGGTCAGGGTTGAAAGAATGGAGCACAGAACTCAGGGCCTCAGACTGGACAAAACGTTTCCCTTCCAACATGACAATGAGATCAACACAGGAGTAGCTAAGGGACAAGTATGTATGTCCTAGCGTGGACTAGCCAGAACCATGACCTGAACCCTTTTAAACACCTAAAAATGGTCACCATTCAGTCAGACTGCCCTTTAGAAGATTTACAAAATAAAATGTAAGAAACTCCCCCAATCAACATGGGCAAACCTTGTTGAATCAAACCCAAAAAGACTCAAGGCTGTAACCGCTGCCAGAGGTGCATCAACTCAGGACTAAATAAACAATCTGAATGCTCATCAAAATGTCATATTTCTATTTTGTATTGTAATAAATTTTTGAAAATACTATAAAAAATGTAATGTTTACTTTGGAGTACTGGGTTCAGATTAATGTGAAAAAATCAATTTAACTTCCAATTCTAGTATTCTTTAAGGAATGAGTACCGTCTGCTGCCTTTCATGCCAGAGTTTTAATTCAAAAATGCCGCCTCACCCACCTGCCACAGGCAGATCTTAAGGGATGTGTTAGTGCTTAGAGTATGTGTTGAGGATGATTCTCAGCTACTACCACACCAAATTTTAATAAAATCTGTAAAACCTACTGAGGTACAGACATTTTAGTGTTGGCTTATATTGAATAGCTGTGACAGCCATCTTGAATTGGGGTAACTTCAAAAATCGATCAGTTGTAGATGTTTATAAAATAATTACTGGGAATTTCCAGAAAATCAGTCCAGTGGTTTATGAGAAACTTTGCTAACAGACAAATAGGGCTGACGCTAACAGTTAAAATGTAAGTTTTATTCAAATATCTTTAATAATTTTTAGAACTCAGAATATGTGTTGGAGTGACTCTCCACTATACTGCACCAAAATCTTACTTTTTGTAAGTTTTGTAAAGTCATTTGGCTGTAGTGGCCATATTGAATTGTGTTGACTCCAAAATTTAATCACTTTTAGGTGTACAGCAAAAACTTGTTTTTTTGAAAGATTTATTAAACTCCATATATTGGTTTGTGAGATATTTTGCTACCAAACAGACATGGTTGACTCCAACAATCTTTGGCAAATTTTCAAAAACAGATTTCACTTGTTCATTAAGCATTTATAGTAACACACCAAATTTCGTCTCAGTATCTGTAAAATTTACTGGGTCATAGACATTTTTGTGTTTGCTAATATTGCTTAGCAATGGGAGCTATCTTTATTGGATCTGACTCCAAAAGATAATTAGTTTTAGATGTTCATTCAATGGTTACTCTTTGACAGTTTTATTCAAATCTGTCCATTGATTTATGAGATATTTTGCTAATAGCGAATACAGGCAAAAACATAGCTCCACTTTCGCCCTAGACACTGAGCGATAAGGACTGCAGGATCAGGCTGCAACATAACTAAACTGCAAACAGTGAAAGGGGTCTAAATACTTTCTGAACCAGTTGTATTTCAGTTCAGCTCATTTACTGTATATTTAACCAATTCATAACCAAAACAATCATAGGGCATGAAACAAAATAAAGCAAATAATCCCAGTTCAATTCAGTTAATTCCATCTCATATAATAATATAACTCATACCAGTGCAACTCAATCTATTGCAGTGCCAACAAGGAATTAAAAAAATAAAATACAGCATTTTATTTTGACAGCAGTATCTATTTGATGCTACTGTTGCTCATAAAATCTTCAAGGACTAATACAGATATAAGGAAGAATTTAATCGTTCAATAAACAGCACAGTCAATATCAAGTCAATGAGATCTGTAAGACCAAAGCAGAACAACAGGAAAAGAAGAAAGGAAATATTTGAAGGATGAAGATGCATCTGACCTGTTGGAGGATCATCTCTAAGTCCTGGTATCTGATCATGTGGCTCAGTCTGACACACTGCTGTGTCTGTACACCACGATGCTGCGATAAAAGCCACCACTAACTGAAGCCCGAGTCATTTACACCGCCCTCCCCCTTCTTCTCTTTCTCTCTCCATCTTGATCTTTTTAGTCCTGTTGCAGCTATTTACCTCTTCTGACATGGTTCTCAAACTCTTTCACAAGTACAACTGGTGGTACTCAGGATCCCTTCAGTACTCACAGGACATTTTACTTCCAGATATTTACAAGTTAAATAATTTAATTAACTGTCAAAAGCTGAACTGTGATGTGAAGCCAAATAAACCAAAAGATGAGGGGTTTAGGCAAATTACAGTTTTGGCTCGAAATGGAAACTACTCAAATCAAACATGCAATGGAGAATATTTTAAGAACTGCTATAGAAACTGTAGTGGAGAATGTTTCATGTTGTGGTTACTTAAGCAACAGCAGTGAACCTTTTAGAGCAGTGGTTCCCAAAGTTGGGGTCAAGACAATATGGCACATTTAGCCTTTAGTGTTACAAAAAAAAAAAAAGAAACTGTCCTAAATACAAAAAAAATAATATAATGGTTAATGAAACTTAAAAGGGGCAAAACAAAAAAGAACCTTATATTCAAGGTATTTAAAATTTGTATTTATCTGTTATGGGGCAGAAAAAGAGCCAACTTTAAACTAGGATTAGGGTTAAGAGTTTGGCAAATTTGCTTGTTTATGTCAGATTTTATTATTTAAGTTATTTAAGTTTGTACTACTGGTATTTAATGTGTGTGGCATAGGTTGTATACCAAACGGCACTATTTGATAAAATTCGAGATAACCTTCTTTTATATTTTCTTTCATACTTTGCAGTTAATACCTTAAATAGTTTGTGGCAGTAGTTACATTGGCACCCTTTTAGAATTTCTTTAGAATCTTTCTAGTTTTAGTTTTAGAACTGTAGAGCAGACTTCTCCACTTTAACATTTTTTCCTCACTTTAAAACTCATTAAATAAAGATGTTAAAATTGTGTCAGTGTTATGTCGAGCAAAGTCAGCAGGCACTTTCCAAAACAGTCTGCTGTCATTCCACGTGTTTTCTGGTTGATGATCACACTGAGCCCGCCAGTTTGGTATTTGGCTCGGGACCACCACCGTTTCTTTGTGCCAAGAGGAAAACCAGCGGAACTCCAGCACAAAGACAGCCATCTAAAGTTACTGAGAGCTGCTCATCAAATATTGATCAGGTCAGTTTAGCAGCAAGTTTGTGAGGACAGCAACATGGGGACTGACCAAGACAACTTTCTGCTTCCAGACACCCACTGAACTCGTTACATTAAAGGCTTTCAAAGTTAACAACTTTATCCCCCTCAAATACACTCATTAGTTCAATTAAAATAAAATACTTATCTCAGCTGACTTTACCTGTGTTCCCTGCTAAAGTTCAGCATCATCAATAATCCACAGCTTTAGCTCAGCTTACCACATCGAATTTCACAGCCTGAGCCAAGACTAAAATGAACGTTCTCTCTTCCTCTCTCACATGATCATCTCAAACACCAAACAAGAGCAACCAGCAGTGACCTCGAAATTAGGACAATTCATCATTTATACCAGACATGCTGATAAAGCTTTTATGGAAAAAAAATCTGAAACTAGAGAATTAGCATTTTCTATGAAGCTAAGACTGAGGTGTTAAAGATAACAGAATCAGATTTTTATAAAAAATGATTTTATAATCAATTTATTTGATTATAGCTAAAAGCTATAATAAAAAAAAACAGTAGCTAAAAGCCAAAACAAGCAAAACATTAATTAAAAGCTATTTAGCAAAACAGTAGCTAAATACCAAAATTAACAAGAGTAGCTAAAAGCTAAAATAAACAAGACAGTAGCTAAAAGCTAAAAATAAAGCAAGTATGCTATAGTAGTTGTTAAAAAGCTAGTTTTCCAATTATTTCAATGATTTTTTTTTCCATTTGAAATGCAAATATTTCAAAGATTTTAATAGGTACAAAAAACATCGCTGTGATGTCCTGAGTAGATTATATATAGATTATATAGCAGTAGATTATATATATATATATATATATATATATATGAATGAAAAAATAAGCTGATGCTGAAGTAGTAAAAGTCCAAGAAACCTTTGACACGAAAACAATAGTTTGAGCAAAAGAGACATTTATTCTTGGAGCATTTTTTTAGGTTTCAAAATCTTTAAGGCACAAAATTCCCTCGTTTTGCTTCAACCTTCTCTGTCACATTGGAGAATGAACTTTCCAAAAAAATAAATGACTTTAAAAGACAGTGTGCTATTAATACTAACCAGTATTGTGCTTTTCTCCTAAAACTTAATATGAGCACTAGACAAGGATTCACTTTGTTTATTTGGAAGAAATAATTTAGCAGTTTTATCAAATGGTAGTCAACCCATTTTGAAGCCCTCCTGTACAGTAGCGCTTTGGTGCCTCCATCTGGTCAGAAAAACAAGAAAGCTAAGGAAAACAAAAACTTGGAAAATGTGTGTTTCATAAGTGAGCTTTCCAGACCTCTGTTACTTTATATGCTGCAGGTTTGGCCATCATAATTATGTGTTAGCACACAGACGGAACATACAAAGAGGAAAAAGGCCTTTTCATGTGGCTGAGTTGTCCTGATTCTTTAATTAAGGGTTCAGTGCATAAGCATTAAAACAGTCACATTCCAAAACGATCACCTACTATGCTTCTGTTCCCATCACTTCTTTTTATTCACAACTCCTCTCACAGCTTTGGACAAACTTGGAAAAACCTACATTAACTAAGTGGCTCAAACATGTATAGCGTGCCTAGATGACATTTACAGAGCTCTATAGTTCAAACATACTTCACAGTACAAACATCATTTAAAGTTTAAACAGGTCACAGTTGGACTTGAATGATTGAATGAACTGAACAAGCACTTTGAACCACCTTGTTGCTGAAAAGTGCTATATAAATAAATTTGACTTGACTTGAATTGGCTTTTTAATATCTAACAGTTTTTAGACGTGTGGTTAAGGTTCTATGATTTTGAAGGTTTTACCCTAAAATGTTTAATTAACAAAGTAATAATGTCACACCATCAACATATATCATAAGGACAAGACCAGAAACTGGAAGTGGAGGTCACAAAGAATGGGTGCTCCTTAGTGGCTGGTCGCAATACACTTTTAAGTCTCACCCCTACATGTAAACAAATGGAACATTTTCCTGACTAAAAAATAAAAATATACCTCATAATTATTTTTAGGTATTGATTTTTGTTATCTGATGAAGTTTTTGCTCCTGTATGTTCAAATAAACATGAAAAACTCCATTTCATTTCAATTAGTTATTTAGGCCTAAAAGTGACACATTTCACTGTGCTGGACAATGTACCAGCCTGTTAACCAGTTATGAGGGTGTGTAGGTGGGACTTTTATATCGGGGGTATGGCCCTACAGTTGCTTTGTCCATGCAAATCACACACCTCAACATAAGCTGTCTAAGCTTTCCAAACTTTTTGCAAACTCTTACTTCCACAAACATTACTCCTCTTACAAAGTGTAGGTGGTCTTGTCTTTTTTCACCCAGTGTGCCCCCTGCAGACATAAGACTTAGTTTTCTCTCTCCTTCTCAGGAAGATTTTCAACGTGACCTTTAGTTTTCAGTGACTGTTTTTCTGAGGCTTACTTTTTGCTGTGTTTTTGTCTGCCTGTCTTATTCATAGTGCCACAGGTGTGTGGCTACCATGGTGACCTTAAGGCAGCAGCTTAAACAATTTTTTTAATTTTTTTTTTTAACACCTCATTTACAGGTTTTACATATAAGCGGCAGCATTTCGTCAGTTTAGATTGCCACAAAACTAAGTTCCAATTTACTTTTGGGCTTTAGAGAAAAAAGTTGACGGATGTTGGAATTTTCAGCAGTAGCTGCATTGACACACTTCAAATATTCTTCAGAAATTCATTTACGTTTAAACGTGTTCATTCACTGTGTTGTCGGAGTACTTTAAATCCAGTCACACACATTTCTGGGTACATCCCACCAGTTTATTAGGAGACAGGTCTCTCATTTAAGATGTACGTGGCAGTGTTACATCAGCAGAACAAATGTGCTGAAGCTGTTTTGTCCAACATCGTACAGATACTGAAATCTGACCAGGACCATGAGGCGATGCAGTGAAAACCAATGTCTCAGACACTGCAGGCTGCAGCTTTGTCGTTACAAAATTCATAAAACTGTGCTTGCAGACTTTGTATTCATGTTTAAAGGTTCATTGTTTGGCAGTTTCTTGCTGGTGTTTCTCGGGGTGTGCGTGGAGCAGGAACAGAGGGTGAGCACGTGGTCACTGCTGGGGGAGAGGAATCCCTCGGGCGTCAGTGACTTGGCCCTCTTGCAGGTTCTTCACCAGCTGGGCCAGCCAGCGTTTGGTGGTTGTGTCATCCTTCAGCACCTGAGCAAAAGTGGTATCTTTGAGCTGGTCGGGAAGGCACTGCCGCAAAGCTTCTCTGGCTCTGTACAACAAAAACAGACAGATACACTGCATAAATACTTTCCACTAAAAACTGGACAAACAACTGATTCTTTAGCTCATGTGGATGTCATTACTGATCACTGTGATACCCATCTGCACCAGAAGAGGGCCCCCTTATACTTCTTCAGACTGTT
Organism: Kryptolebias marmoratus; assembly: GCF_001649575.2. NCBI lineage: Eukaryota > Metazoa > Chordata > Actinopteri > Cyprinodontiformes > Rivulidae > Kryptolebias > Kryptolebias marmoratus. Next base: position 11,672,655 of record NC_051452.1, on the reverse strand, counting down.
TAAATGCAACAATATCACTTCTTTATAGGACTCAAAGAGTACTATTTAAATGTACTTGCATATTATGCTCTTCATATTAGAACTAAACCTATGTAAAAAATAGATAACAGTTCTCTTGGAATTCTTTCCATTTTGTTCCTTACCAACATGGAATTAAAATTTATTTTAATTTAATTAAAAGTAATGGACATACTTAAATTCTTTAGATTAATGAAGTTAAACGAAGAAAAAAAAACAACTTGTGTTGAATAAATTTTAAAAACATAATACTGAAAAATGGTAAGTACATTACCTATCTCTCCTCCAACTCTGACCAGTTTCCCAGCCCGTTGATGAAAAACCATCCCCACAGCATGATGCTCCTACCACCATGCTTCACTGTGGGGATGGTGTTCTAAGCAGGACAAGAGGTGTTTAACTTTTGACAGACACGGTGTTGTGCTTGATGGACTAAAGGTTTGGTCTCGTCTGACCACAGTGTATTCCACATGTTTGGGGAAGAAAATCCAAACAGTTCGCCTTTATTTAATTGTTTTTTTAAGCAATGTTTGTTTTTCCTGCCACTCTTCCATGCTCAGCTCTGTGAAGCTTATAGTGATCTTATGAACAGATCCTACCATCAGGGTTATCTTCAGCCATTTTTTTAGCAACTCAAGCTTGATCTGTACTTCTTCACAACTTTCTCTCTAACCTGTGTAGAGTTCCTTGGTCTTCATGCTGTCTCTTGCTCACAGGTAGCTCTTATTTAATTAATTATAAAGGTAACAGATAGAGCTTCAAAGCAAAGGGGGTGAATACAATTGACAACATCAAACTTTCATTTTATACTTTGAATTAGTGCTGGGCGATATGGAAAAAATTCTATATCATGATATGAATAATTTTATATCACGGTAACGATATATATCACTATATACCCCATTTACGTACGTTGTCAGTTATTCTCTGAAAAATATGAAAAAAATAATCTAATTTCTTACCTTTTTCAAACTTTATTTCAAAGTGACATTTAACTGAATTTTCACAAATGAGATCCGCTGCATTTTAGTGCAGCAATATATGTACCTGTTACGACGTAACAGTATCAAATGACAACAGACGATTATCTTCGGCCGGCTATAGTTTCACTTTTTGCAACTTTCCCCGGCTCTTTTACAACTTGTTTGACCTTGCACTTTTTGGATTGTTAAATATTCTTTTTCGTGGTTCTTCTTTAAGTGATAGAAGAGGTTTGTTGTGTTGGTGT